>NW_009938831.1:36164-39359 GCF_000696875.1 Nestor notabilis | reverse complement strand
GGAAAATATGTTAAAAACATTGCAACTGTATACACTTTAAATTTTTTAGGAAGGAGTCACATGTCCTGCTATGCCTGGGATGCCCAAAGTGATCACTATAGCCTTATCACTGTGTATCTGGAAAAGAGTGAGGATGGATGGTGGGAAAGTGAGGACTCTTCGTGACTTCTCCTGTGTGCAAGCTCTCTGCTTGTAGTGGAAATCAGCCAAAAGACAGCTCATATGCCAAGAAAGCCCAAGTTAAGGGATGAGTGGAAAATACCAGATGCTTATATTTGTCTTTGATTTTCTCAAAGCTGCTAATACTGGTTTTCTGCTTCATTAGCTAAATAAGGGATGGACTGTCCTTCTCTTTCATGTACAACTATCTCCCAGATTGTGTAAGAATGAGTTAGCCACCTCTAGGGTGCTGCTGTGCATGAAAGAGGAAGACCTTGATGCTGCTTTCTTAAACAACATTAACAGGAGATAATTGCTGTAGAGCACATCCAGTACTTCTCTCTCACAGCTCAGCTACCCTACCAGAATTGCCCCAAGACAAGGATTCCTGAGACAACTCTGACAGTTAGTTTACATTTCTATCCTGGGAAGAAATTATTCTCAAAGGGTATGTTTTTCCAATTAGGCAAGATTTATTTCTAGTCAAAGTGTTGCTTTTGTTCACTGCTTAGTTTTCTGGTTTAGGCTTTTCCTAAGAGATTTCAGTATGTTGTCCATAACCTCAGGGGTACGGATGGACAAATAAATCTAATGCTTTTGGACGTGAAGTAACCTTTCTGTAAGGGAACCTTTTCATGGGCATCTCTAAGTGTTCTTCAGCATTTTTGTACTTCCTGAAAGGTGAGAATAAGTCAAACATGCATTAAGGTACCATAAGACCACACAGAAGAGCATTTAAAGTAAAGAAAAGGTGAACCTCTTAACTGAGGAAATAAAACTGTATGGTATTGATCAGCTGTACAATCAGCAGAGTAAAAATCAAAGAGGTTCTGGAGAGGAGCAGGTGGGATCAACAAAGCCATCATTATTAGACAGCATAAATCCATTTAAAATATACTTGTTCGTTGTGTCACTTGTTTTGCTTCATAATTACAAAGCCTACAGTACAGTCTACTGAATATATCTGATACGGCCTTTTCAGGCAGCAACTGTAAGTGGTCTGAACATATATAATTTCATAGTAATTTTAATATTCCATTTGTTTCCATAATTTTATAAGATATACATGTCTAGTCAGCTGTACTTATCACTTATAGAAAAATGAAACACATGCAGAATAAGTTGTAATTTAAAACAACTGGCAAAGTTTATATTCAGTATACAGTTTAATAATAATGTAATACATTTAATATTCACACATCACCGTTTGGAAAAAATCCTACTTCAGAATGTAAAACATGAAAAAAATAAGAGTTCATCTCTGATTGACAATTCTTGTTATGCATTAATTGATATATATTTTTAAAGTATTTCTTACGAGGGTTTTTGATAATCTCCAATAAGCTGTTACAGGACTTCTGTGAAAGGGGGGAAAATAGTAATTTGATGAGCAGGGAAAGTAACTCTCTTCTCATACTTCATCTGATGATACAATATCTTTATCTTTTGTGTTCACTGAGGAATCTTTCTTTTGCAACTTCCTTTGTTCCCAAGCTTGGATAAAAATTATCACTTCTTCTAAAAATCTTAGCATATTGCAGTGTGCTTTGTTTCTCCTCAAAGGCTGATCTGTGACTTGTACATGAAAGTGTTCCATGTTTTCTTTTTGTTTTCTGAAGATTTAAAGTTTCCACAAATATTTACTACTACTCACTCTTTACTCACAGCTATGAAATGTAGATATAAAAAGATGCCCCCCTCCAATTTTCATGTTCTTTATCACAAACTGAATTAAATTAGAAGGGAAAATGCAAAAGAAATTAAATTGCAATCTGACTTTCTTCAAATTATCACAATTATGCTTAATTTCAAATAAAATATTAATAATTAATTTTTCCTGGTGGTAAATTCCATTAATGGAACCGTTTCCCAGAGAAACAGAAACAAAGTGATTAGCTGTCCTTTCTGCTTGAGTAATGAGATAGTTCTAAAATAAATAGTTTTGCCTGGTTTAGCATTTGTCTCTTAGGTATTTAAGAACAGGTCTAGGACCTCCACCTGTACATGGTATGTTCTGGACCTTGTTTTGGGGTGTCTTCACTCTCTCTCTCTCTTAATTCTCACACTTTTTAGAAGGGGTAAATTGCAGCAGGCTAGAAGAGAATCTCTTTCAGATTCCATAATTAGAAATAAGGGAAAAGTTATACACATGTCTAATTTCAGTTACACAATGACTGAAACTATTTTTAAATATGTCTAAATGCAAATTCTCATGAAAAGGTTCAGAGTTTGCAAATTTGATAATTTTAATGTAGCCTTATGGTTGTTTTTCAGTTACAAAATTAAACTCCAGAAATGTCCCCCTAGCTAAATGAGGTTTCTGCAATGTTGAAATTAATCAATCAGCTCTTCAATAAGAGCCAAGCCTCAAATCCACAAGCATGAAACAACAGCTAGTAATGGCTATAGAAATTGATTTCAGAAGGTTAAATGTGCACATACAGGGCTTACAGAACAAAGTCTTTATGGCCTTTTCCAAACCAGTATCTGTGTGACTCACATTACTTTGCATACACTGTAATCATGAAAATTAGGGACTGGGTTTAGATGAGGCCATGAAGTTCGATTCCTGTTGAAATGTTGGATCAGGGTAGTTTTCTTCCTGATGAGCGAGGTCTGTGGAAGTCTGACACTGAATCATTCTGCTCACTGCTAGGGCAGGAAGAGGGATTAAAAAAACCTAAAGGTACCAAGTATGTGTGTGAGGGTAGATTTTTTTGGCTGATGGCTGGGCACATTCAAAGGATAACAATAGGGTTTCTCATTAGACCTAGATGAAAGTCAAAGTCAGCAACTGTAGTTGGCCTCCATGCTAAAGCTGTGGCTGAAGTTGGCAACACTTTTGACTGAACTTTAGAAGCTGGTTTGACAAATGTTAGGAAGGGGATGTAAATCTGTAAGTAATCGTGCCTAAAGCCTGACTGGATAGAAATAGGTAGGCTTCAGTTTTAGCCAAAAGTTTGCTTCATTATAGGCATATTGAATGGATTTGAATAAGTCTAAAAAGTCGAATGGCAGAGAAACCTGATAAGAGCA
>NW_009938831.1:1857-36133 GCF_000696875.1 Nestor notabilis | reverse complement strand
GGGAAAGAGGCGTATTTTGGAGAAGTCTTTTCCAAACTAATGCTGTAATTAGATACAGGGTAAAAAAGGGATCCTGAGCTGTGTTGACATGTAATATCTGTTACAGAAGAGGTTCGCAGGCTAAAATCAATGTTATGTCCTTCAGATCTCAGAAAGTTACAGTTAGGGTAAAGGCATGTAGATCTGGACTAAAGTTTTTGTGTTACCCATGCTAAAACTGTTTCAGGTGGGATAAGGCAGAATTTGGATTGCAGCTCTTCACATTAAGACAGAGCGCAAGTCCTTGGCTTTCATTTCTGTTTTGGTGGTGATGATCTTTGTCAGGGCAAGGCTTCCAGGCCTAGGTGGCTGGCCAGGCTTTTCACACTCAAGCTTATGTTTGTATTTATGCATATGTTCCTTGGCTGAATTAGACCCACAGCCAGTGTCAAGCTAGGACGTGAAATGGCCAGTGGCCATAAAATACATAATTAAGACCGGTAGGTGTATAGTGACCAGGCACCATGAATGTTAATAAAAACTGCTGAAAGGCAGCTGAAGACAGGAAAGATGAAAGGTGTAATCAAGTGTAATCAACACAAAAAGCCTGACTGCAGAAGACAGAAATGTACTGACTTCAAATGATCTTCCAAGAGAACTTCTATTTCAAAAAAGAAGAAAGAAAAAATAATCTGATGGTGATGATTTGAATCATGTGCAGCATATGATCACAAACTGAATGAGAAGATCAAAATTAAAAATAGGAAGGAAAAAAATCACCTCAAAAAAATGGGGAATTATTTAAGTATTTTTTCCATCCTTTTTAGTGAAGTTTTTACAAATCTCACAAGGATTTGTGGTTTTGAAAGAAGCAGTGTTTTGGAATGTCCATGTGCATTTGAAATACCTTGACCCCTTTGACTGAGATGTCACAGTCTCTGTAGCTGTCTTGGGGGAATCTGTTTGTGTTCACTGAGGCAGAGTCAGGGAGGGACACTCATGTAGTAAGGAGCACATAGCCTTGATAGTAAAGTCTAACCTCTAACCTTAACTTCCCTGTCACAATTAATTTTACTAGGCCAGGGTAAGCAGGGTCCTAGGCATACGTCAATGAGTAGCAATTGTAGATAGTGGTAGACAATTTCTCCTTTGCATTTAAATCCTGTTTTCCCCTCTCCTAATCACTATAGACTTACTATAAGAGTACGTATGCAGGGTTTGGGGTACTGGCTGCAGAGCAGCTGAAGGTTCCTTTCATGCTGAAGCTGATTCTACTGTGTTATGGCACAGCAACCATCAGAGCTGCTGTTGACTTCCCCAAGGAGCCTTGGAAGGGTTAGCTGTGTTTGACAGCAGTACTGATAGGCTGAAAGGCTGAACAGTCCATTTCTGTTTCCTTACATCAACTTAGATGCCTTCTGTTTTCCTGTTCTCTCTGATTATAGCCTTACTGTTCCCATCCTGCCAATTCAACCAGCCAAATTTGACTTGGGGATGGTATTTCCTTTCTTTTCATAACTGCTTTACTGTCCTCCCCTTGATGTCTTCTTGGCAGTTCTTTGCTCTGCAAATCAGTGAAAAAAAGGATGCTCACTTCACTAGAAATAGCAATCATTTTCCTGAGGGTTTTGTGGATTCAGCTTATAGGAAAGCAGATACTAACCAAGCTTCCTTCAAAACCAGATTTGTCCTGACAGGATCAAGTGCTGGAGGTATAAGCCATTCAGTTCACGATTTCTTCTCTAAAGAGTCTTAATGTCTTTTGAGGATGCTTATCCCTGTGTCCTGCTGCTGTACTGCTGCCAGCAGTCAGCCTTTTGCCACAACATGTGCTGTTGTGTTCCCATCAAAGCTTCCCTTTCTGCTTCTAGTGCTTCAGGAGCAGCAGTTCAGGTCAGAAGGGTAGTCGGAGGCTGTTAACCCACCAAGGTAGAAATATGTTCATAACACTGAATACCATTTTTCTTTTAATTCCTCAGAAGAACATCCTGAAGATCTTTAACAAGCTGGCCTACCACCACCATCCCCTCCGCATGTGAGCTGGCCATGTTTAACCACTCATTTGGCCAACAGGAGGATTCCAGTCCTCAGATTTGTCTTCAAGTGACCTTGTTTCCTTGTTATGGTAGGCAGTGAAGAAATGGTTTCTTGGTGATGGCTCATGCCTTTGTTCTAAATACACACCTGCTTTATCACAGGTAAACTTCTGAACTGGAGTACCTGTGCACCATTTGATGAGGCCATGGCAGAGGGCTGCCATAAGAAGCTCATGTGCAAAGCTTTGCAAAGAGCTCAGTAGTCAGAGATGCTGTGACGTCTGCTTCCTCCTAAGGTTCCTCTGGCTTTGGTCTACCACTGAAGGGAGTTCTATCAACTGTGCTTCAGAAATACATACACAGAAAAGTTTGTTGGGTTTTTGTTTTTTTTTAAAAAAAGGACATTTTCTTGCTGTTTGATCAGAGAATTGCAGTTTTTTTTGTAGCACTCATTTCAATGCTCAGAGACTATTATGCCCAACAGATGATCTTGCAAGATTAAACAGCCAAACCACCTACATTCGGGTAAAAAAGCAACATAAATTGATTAAGCAGTTGTCAACCGGATCTGAGATGTGGGATGAGATGTGAAAGCTAAATCAAAGTGTAATTATCAAAAGTATAATAATTATTGACATGGCTTTCTGGGTTTTGAAAGATGTTTGCTACTAAAAGAAAATCTTCAGAGATCTCAATGTTTCTTCCGTAACTTCTGTTCCTAGGAATCTCTCAAGAATTCATCTTCATATGTCACTTATTATTTGCTGAAACATGAATGGTTCATGAACTATCAATGAAACACATTGATAATTGATCTTTTAGATATTCTGAGATCTGGACTTTGTGGCACGTTTAAGGATGACAACATGCTGTTTATCAGACCAGTCTCACAGAATAATTCCTTTCAGATTGGTTTGGACATGGTATGAGTCATAGCATCCTGAATAACTGAGCTCCAGCATCAGGTTTGATGCAACCTATTCCCCTCCAATTATTCCTGTTGTTGTCTGGTAGCTGATGCATTGCTATATTTCCCAACTCTATAAAAATGTACCTTGCAGACACATCCCCAACTCATGAGACAAATGCTTTAGGCATTGCATTTATGCCTTTCCTTTCCATTATGGAATTTTCTGCTAGGTGCTGCACTGGCCAGAGTAACATTACCATCAGGAATGGTGGGTACCTGGGAATTTTCACCTTCTAAATAGGGATTTGTGATCCAGTGACTCAAACCTTTCCCTTTCAGGTATTCTTGGTTCCTAATTGATCTATAGGCAAATTACATTATTGTTAAATGTTCCAGGAAGCTAGTGCATGTCACCTCAAATGATAGAAACTTGTTTAGTTACAGTCATCTCAGATTCCAGTCGTTTTGTCTATGTCTGTGAATTTATTCTGTTGGGTTTTTTTTCCTCAGAGAAGTACAGGTTCCTAATCACATTGATCTGGTTTCTTCATATTAGGTCATGTTACAAATTCCAAATCAGGTTAAAACAAAATCTGATTAGTTTCTAGCTCTTAAACAGAAGAGCATAAATGTCTGGACCTGATACTTCAAAATATCTATTTTACAGAATTTGTCTACTTTCAGTGTGCAGGAGGAACAGAGCGCTCGGTATTGGGTGCATCACCCCCTTAGTTTTCTTTGAAGGACATTTTCAGTAGTAAGTAAAGAGTGGATTAAACTAATAGCCTGATAAAGTAGTATTCAGAAGAATGCTTTGACAGTTGAAATGCTGCTATTCCCACTGTGTCATTTACCTTCTTCAAAAACTCCTATGAATACAACTGCACTCCAACCTTTTTTTATCATCTGGCACTTACAATATATTGATTTTATTATTCCTAGTTGTGAGAAGAAAGAAATTTGTTCTATGACAGAAAAATGAGTCACATTTCTAGGAAACGTATTGCTCATCTGAATCAGACTTCTCTCTTTTGTATCAAACGCATATAATTACTTATGAGAGCTTCACCTTTCAGCAGATGTTGTTTCTGTAAATGTATTAATTTGTTCCAGGTCAGAAGGTGTGGGACCAGACTTCAGAGAAAGCTGTATTGCATTCCCATATTTTCAGCTGCTGAAAAGTCTTATAGTTGGAATAGTTGGTCCTACTACAGCATTTTCAAAGTTCTTAAAAAGCATTGGGAAGACTGCAGAAAATCTTCAGTAGGCTTTGAATCAGAGCCTAAATATCCCTTCATTTAAGTTTCCTGATGATAAATGTTAATAATAGCCATTTCTCTAGCAATCTGCAGATATTAAGCATTTAATGTGGCATGGAATATTTATGCTATACTGAAAAATTAGTGCTTGAAAAGTTCACTGAAGACTTAATAAAAAAGGATAAATTTAAAAACATTCTATCCTTGATTTCTGATATTAAATGTAAAGAAAAAGAACAGCCCTTGATGAAAAAGTGATTCAGTCCATATACCTCAGAGAGAAAGGAGGATAATAAAAGTATCTTGCATGTTACATAGGTTCTCTTTTTTGTCTGTAATTAATTGCTCACTATTTCCTATTAACAAATACAAAGAACTGTCTGAGTTTTAAATGCTGATCTGGACTTCAAATGGGATTTAATTGTTTCTATACTTTCAAATCAGTTTCCTGTGACTTTAGTGTTCTTGGGCTTATCTCAGCCTCCCAGTGCCATCTTATTCTGTGCAATTAAACTTGATATATGCAACTGTACCTGGAGTTGTTTTTCAGCCAGAAGTGTCTTGTCATGACTGTACTGCAAGTAAGTTAGTGGAAAGAACAAAGGGGAATAATAAAAAAATAATGGTATGAATCCATGCTATTTGAATGGACCGTACATCTGAAGTCCCAAATTGCACCAATTGCTAGTTCAAGAACTGCAATAGTGGCAGAGTTGCTAGTCCAATGGCCAAGGAAAACACTTCAAACCTTCCAAATGAAATTGTGATAGTTGAAAAAAGATACTAAGGTCAGAATATGTCCTAGTAAACTACCTTTTCTCTTGTTTAGCTGACAACATTTTTCGCCCCCAATGTTTTATTTTCTTTCCCAAGAGCTAATCGACATTTAATTAAAGATAAAATGCATTTACCAAAGCTGACTCTGACAGCAGCAATGTACAAGAAAGCAACTTGGCCACATGGTGGAGCTTTCTGCTCTCTCTGCAGGAAAATTGGTCAAAAGAACTGCCTGACTTCCAGAATCCTCCAGCAAAGAGGGAGATGCCAAGTCCTGTGAGTTCTCCTAGAAATATTGTTCTTTATGGTGATTTATGCTTTTATGTGTAATGAGGGGTGTGGATGAGGTTTTTCTTATTATTTTCCCCAGGTCTGGAAACTGCATCTAATGGTGAAACTAATTGTGTTTAATTCAGACCAGCAATTTCTGGTTCACTTCCAGTACTCTTAGCCTACTGTCACATGCAGATGAAGGGGTCCTCAGCCTATTCATCATCCCTAGATGCATCAAATTCATAATACATATACATTTATTTTACAAATAAAAGCAGTATACTACCTTCAGCCTGTTTCCTCACTGGACTCATTGTATGCTTTGCCTTCCTCAGGCTCATCTTGTATAGTACATGACTTGGATCACATTGAAGGGGAAGGCTAAGGACCAGCAGCAGATGCAGGAACATTACTTAATAAATTGCTAATCCATCCTCATTAACAAAGAAGTCTTTCCAGAATGGATGTTAAGACAAAGAGCTGTTGGCATTTGTGCAGACTTAAGGGAACATCTGTGTTTGTGATGGAAGAAGATTCACTGTGTGGTAATAGAAACAAAGCCTCAAAGAAAAATCATTTCGCTCCTAAAAGTAAGACTTTTTGTAAGAACTCATTTTCACTGACTTTTTTGCCAAAATTTCTTTGGTTTCGTCATCTTTTCTTATCTATGATTAGACATGTTATTCCTTTAAAAATATGTACTCATCATAAAAGAACTAATTAGATAATGAACCAAGACTTTCAGGGATTCTGTTTTTTCACTCACTTTCATGTGTTCTGAATTAGAATACAAATTTAAAGGTCTGTCTATAGGTACAAATTTTACAGGCTGAATTAAATAACTTCCTAACTTGGAATTGGTTCAGTTTAATACTTTATGCATTTAAACCAGTTACCCAATCAAACCAATCACTATTAGTTACAGATAAGACGATTTACGAGTATTCACAGATTGCACTCATTTAATTAAACCTACAAAAATTTGATTTAATTTCATTGACATAATGTCTGCATTTAGGTTTCACCTTGGAAACATTTTTAAATTGTGAGAAGAACTGCGTGCCTTAAAACTTCGAGACAAACACACAGCTTTAGAGAAATGCAGGAAAAATAAATGTTATGACTGAAAGAAAATTTCATGATGATGCCATAAGCAGGAAAAAACTGAAAAGGGGAGCAAAAAGAAGCTGATCAGACTAATTTTGTTGTGCAGTGTTAATGAAAAGCTAAATATTAATGATGGGTTGTGAGTCACAATCTTGTTATCAAGACTTAAACTGCTTTGCATGAGCTGAGCCTTAGAGGCTGTTCATATGCATCTTTATAGCCCATCTCAGATGAGTTAATTTAGCTAAATCCATGCTGTCTATTACAGGGTTTTCTCAAAGCATTCCGCCCAAGAGGCATATAAAAAAATACCACGAGACCAGTGAACACAATATATGAACTTACAAAAACCAGCATGTGTTCAATGTGTTCTGGTAGGAAGGAGAAGCTTATTACCACAGTATCTGAGAAAGTCTGTTGCTTATGGAATTTGAGTTTTTTCTTCTAACTTTTGGTCTCAAACACTTGACCTCCACAACCTTGATGATAACATTTAATTCAGCAGCAAAATAAGGCTTACGTATTTTTATCATGAAAGCCTTGGAAGAAAGGACTATTTGAAATATATATTATGATTTTGTTAGTATTTACTTAATGATTGTAAACTGTATTTTGTATTTTTGCACTGGTTTTATAACACTTTTGCACTGAGAAGCACAAACAGAAGCCCCCAAATCCAAACAAGCAAAAATCCAAGATTCTTACTGTGTAAAAAATGGGTTAAGAAGGGATCTTCCCTTGAAGATGTGAATCTTCTGTGCTCTTTTCTAAAAACCAGGCTATAAATGGTTAATGTAAGGGCTGTGCGTCTGATCATCCACTCAAGTCAGGGGCAAAAATGTGATTTTATTCATCACTTTAGTGTTCCTTCTGTTCAGCTGAATCACATCAATTCAGAATACTCAAAAGCTCGATAGCTGTGTCTTTTCCTTTTGAGACTAAAAAGCTATTATGAGAAAATTTGTTCTGTTGAAAAAGTGAGGGTGCTAATGGATTATTAAATGTCTGGGTTAACCTTACTAGAGATGTTTTCATTGGGCTAACTGAATTTAATATGGTATAATAGAATTTTCTAGTATATGTTAAAGCCCAAACGGTGATGTGTAAAAGCAATGATGAAAGTCCCTTTGAGAAATCTGCTTGAAAGCTGATTATTTGAAATTGCTGTAACCTTATAACTGCTTATTCCAGTGATGAGATAATGACATAATTTAGAAGTGGGTGGCTTAGTGATATATGTTTCATTTAGATTCTTCCTAATAGGTGACATTTATTGAAAGCTGACTCTTGAACTGTGTTCCATGCCTTGTGCTATCTATCTGCCTTGGAGCTGTTGGGCACCATAATTACATTTTGCTTCATTTCCTGTATAATTTATGTGAAAATCCTTCCATGGTAGGAAAGTACAAAGTCCAGATAATGAGAACATGACAACCTATAAGATTTAAGATGGTTGTTCAGATTGCAGCTCAAACTGCCCATGACTCAGGCACTTTCAAGGTCATCCAATATGTAGAGAGCTCAGGCAGCACAGTGCTTTTGAGACTGCATAAAATAATAACATTTTTCACCCTTTAATAGACATCAATCTTAACATCATTTTTCCTAGAAATAGAGGTGTGTCTCATGGGTAGGCTTAGAAGAAATGCCAAATTTTACTGTGGCATTTAGCCACTAGCACACTGTCTTTCTGTGAAGAACAAGAATAGTTTTGTGCCAGGGCATAATGTTTTGAAGTCTCCAAAGCTTTGCTGTTTTGTTTTGTTACACTTTCAAAGTTTTCCCCTTGGCAGTTTCTTGATGGTAATAGATGTATTTTTTGAACTAATGTGTTTCTTAATGCCAGTTGTTTGGGGGTTTTTTACCCTCTAGAAAACTCTTGTAGATAAATCATTATGCTGCCAGCTCCTCTCAACACCAGCCTGGTCTACATTATATCTAGAGATAAGCAGCTGTATTTGTTTTCCAGGCTAAGGATATTGTATCTCCTCATTAGGTACTGTTGATTCTGAGGGTTTATGGACTTGTCTAAGTAGAATTTCTGAAACCTGTTTTAATACTGCAAACTCCGTATACGCTTGGGTGTCTTTCATTGCATTGTTACCATACATTTTGTGTGCCTAGAAACAAAAATGGGACACAAGACAACTGCCACTGAGCATGTTGGCCACTGAAAGCAACATTTGGTTTGCTTTGCCTCCTTGGTCTAAAGACAGAGAAAACTCATCCCAAATTCCATGTAAGAAAACTGCAGGGAACAATTTTCCCGAGAGAACAGGGAAATGGATTTTGGTGAAGCCTTAAAAGTCTGAGCTTGGGAAGACTAAAGGAGTTTGGGAACAGATTAAGGAAATGAGACAAGTTTAACAGAGGAAGCAGGTACATTTTCAAGGAAGGGAGGAGGGACCAGCCAGAGCTTGAAGGAAACCTCATGTAAAAGGTACAGGCTGTGAATGAACTCCTGCAGGGAATCCTGCGTCCCTTTGCTCTCAGGCAGTTGCCACATGGTACTTTTGACCTAAATTCCTGCCACTCTTGAAAGGGATGAGCCCACCCAACTCTGCATCCTCCTGGTTCATTCCCACCACCTCTCTTGTGTTCACAGTAAGGATTATGCTGCTGAATGGTAGCTGAATCAAAGAATGGATCTTTCCAAAACTAATCTGGGAAGTGGAGAGAGGCAAAGGAGCGTCAGAAGTATTATGTAGAGGTGTTTAATTTGAGTTATCATGTAACCACAGCCAGGCACACCTCGCTTTTCTAAGCACTGTGTTGATGCAATATCCTGGAGAGCAAGGGGAATTAGCATCTCTTTGCAGACAATAATTTGAATTGCTGTGTTTGTGGTTTTTTCCTTGGACAAGCGATGATTGCTGTTCACTAATGGGTTAACTGTTGTGTATCTAAACAACCTCCTAGGTGATGCAGTAATAGAATTAACATTCTTTATGCGATGAATTAAGCTAATCTGGATTTACTATCCCATTTTTTGTGAGCATCTGGTTTATGAAGAGGTTAGAGAATAAATGCAGATGAACTAATATTACTATTTCAATGGCAAAGGTCCTCTAAAATTGAGGTGCAATTTTAGGCTGTAGGGATTGAGTGGATGTTACAAAAAGTAAGGAAACTAAACCATAGATTTTTATGGATTTGTGCTTCAGCTGCTCCCTGACTCTTCCAGGCTTTTGACTTGTAAGACTTTGCAAAGTATCATGACTCCAGAAATTCCATCAGAACTGGTAGTGTCACTTCTTTCTTCTCACTTTTTACCTTTAACTAGCCTAAGCATTCTTCTAGAAGGGGAAATATATGATTTTCCTGAATCCCTTTAATGTGAGACATAGACAGAACTCAGTTCTTGTACTTCCTCAGTGTGAGCTTTCTCAACATTAAGATACTGGAAAAAATTAGCATAAGTATTTTCATATTTCTTTAAATCATAGAATGGTTATGGATGAAAGGGACCTTAAAGATCATCTAGTTCCAGCTGCCATGGGTGGTAACTCTGTGTGTGGAGGTTAGTCATGTTGTTTCATGCTAGGCATATAGAATAAAACCGAGGGGATTTGAGCATGACATAAACATTTAGCATCTCAACTCTTGCTGGTGGTAGAAGATCTGATGAAGAACAAGGACCAATGCAAAATCAAGCTTTCTGAGATAAGAAGGAAGTTTAGAGGCTTGACATCTTGGTGCCCAGATGTGCCTGCCTTGGCTGAAATAAAATGCTGACTGTTCTGTTCAAGTTCTTCTCATCTGAAGAACTTCATCCGATGCATTTCAACATGACCCTAAACTCTGACCGAAGATATGTTTTTCATGAATATTAGAAATGGTGCAAACCAACATCCTAAGGTTTGGAGGACAATGAAAACCAACTTTGAATTGAACCAGACCCAAACTTTCTGCACTTCAAATGTTGACAGTTCTTTACTTCCTCATCCTGGGACAAAATAAGACAACATAATGAAATCATGTGTTCCCAGAAGACCCTTAAAAGCCATTGTGCAAATTCAAGGTTTCATCTCAGTCAAAAATGTAAAACCAACTCTGAGCCCTGACTATCCGGTTCCTTTCTGCCATTGTCAATTCCTTAAACTCTTTTCTTCAAAAATGTGTAATTTCTTTATTTATTTTTAAAATGTTCTAAAATTATCTTCTTAGTTTTCACTGACTCCTACGTCTGGCTTGTAACGACTCATGTAAGTCTGGAAAATAATTTGGTTACAGTGCTTTCAGAAAGGTCTCTGGTGAAATGCATATGTCTGTAGGATCCACGTCATACTGCTGGATAGACAAAGCTGCACAAAATACAGATTCCCTTGTAGCAGAAGACACTACAGCCTATGACACTTATTTTTCAAGTTTTCTTATGGTGCCTAATTACTTTCTTACCACCTGAAAGAGCTGCAAGTCACAGGGGCAGTGTGTCATGCAAAGCAGGGCAGTGCTGCAAGCCATGTGCACCAGCTGAACTGGCTGTAAAACCTGTTGGGGCCTGCTCTGCCCCACCATGGGTGCTTGGCTTGGCATGTGGTTGCTTCTTGTTTGTCTTCAGCCCCCACTCTGTTCCCCTTCTATTTGTCCTTAGCCACTCTCTCAGTATTAGGCTTTAAAATGCTCTTGCTAATTTTCTGAATTCAATATATTCTGTTGTGGATTGTACTGTCACAGAAATGTATATTTTAATAGTCATGATACTCATCCAAGGATAAAAGTAGTCATCTTATGATGATGTAAGATCACTTAACTGCACAGGAGGAGCTTTTTAAATGGAATATTTTTTATGTGGGATGTGAATTCGCAAAGAAAATTGAACTATGATGAAAGTATTCCCCTTGATCCAAGCCTGATAAATGTCAGCAAGAGTTATGAACATGCTAAAATTGAAAAGCAAAACCTACTGTATGAAATTAAACTGTCCAAACAATCTTAGGAGGAGACAATGACTTAAGAGTTCAGTAGATCAATTTTACTCTCAGCAAGTGAAGACAATGACTTTGGTATTGCTGCCCTGGAAATCCCATAACTGCTCTTACGTCCAGCTACACATCTATAATATCTCTGGGGACTAAACAGGTTAACCGAGATTGTAATTTGAGAATGGAACATCTTTCTCTGAAGTCCAACTTGTCGTCTTTTGATCTTGGTTCTTTCAGGTCGAAAAGTAAAAGCCCTCAAGCTAAGATGAGTTTCAGTGTTTTCACACAAATCTGGATGCTGTACAGCATCATTGCCTACCACTGGTTTCTATGGGGTTGAATGTTTTTAGCACTACTGATAAGTAGTTCACTTGAAGAGGCACAGATCAGCTTTTTGAGTGTTTCCAAATACTTTTTTCCCCACATGTTTTACGTACGTAAGGATCTGGATGTATAATACTCTTTTTTTTTTTTTTAACAGAGATGACTTAAAAAACTCAGTCCTTCCAGAATTCTTACCTTGAAATTGTGATCAGCAATGTCATGAACCTCCCAAGCAGGGAGATTTTGAAAAGGTCCCAGAATTTAACTTTAGTTCTGGAAAGATGGGTAAAATTTAAACTGAAACTCCATGGGAATGGACAAGCATGGAGAATATAGCCTACTGTTTGCCTGAATTTACAGCAAGCAGAGTTCACCAACCCAGCTTTTTTCCTGCATAAGTGAAAATGCAAAATGATCCTATGGATCAAATGTGAGGCTTCCTATTACACATAGAGAGCTGCCACTATAAATTTTGTAGTAAAAGGTTAATGCCCTGTTTTACATCCAGTTAATGGTAATTGAAATCAAATCTATAACCTCCGTAGTATTCATTCAGAGTAAAACAAACCCCAGTGGGTTTCTGGATTCAATAGAGCATATTGAAATGGGCAGCTGGGTGTTCTGGTTGCTAAACTGCTTGCTGAGTTGAAAAGCAAAACGAAAACCACCCCCTCTGTGGTCTGTGTTAATACTTGAGTTCTTTAAAGGGGCCATTGCAGGGATCATGGGTGACGGAGGATGCCACCAACTTCAGGGATAAGCTCTTGTAGCCTGCTTTCTATTTTCTCTTACAAAGCACTCTGAATCCTTCTATCAGATGGACTCTGAATTCATAAGTCTCTTGCTGCTCATTGTGCTTTTAGTGTTTGGTAGTAACTTCGTATTATGTATGACTCCAGCACTGGCAGGATTAGAGCTACATAAATGTCAGGCTTGCATTGTTCCTTTGTTTTTTAGACTTCAGGCTTTCTTCTAACAAAGGGAAACAAAATTTATCTTCCTTGTTGACATGTTAAGATATACTAGCTAATTAAATCTATGTAAATCATTAATGTTAGTGTTTTAATGGTTTTGGTAGTGCTATACCACCATCATATTAAAGGATGCTGCTTTATCTGTGAAAGTTAGTAATCCCCGGGAACTACCAATGATATTAAGTCTTAAATCTCTCCCACATTCCTGGGGAAGCTTCATGTAAGATACACCACATGTGCTCTGGGCTTTACTGTTGGCTACATTTTGGAAATGCAGAGTCATCTTTATCTGGTCCTTCCTTATAATCTCAGAAGTGTGGAGTGAGTTACACCAAAAGGACTTACTTTTTCAAAACTGAAAAACCACGCAAGTAACTCTCAGAGTACAAATAATCAGGCTTGTGACTAGTTAGCCCTTTAGTTCTTTAAACAAGTACAGTACAAAGGACAGAACCATGTCAATGGAAAAGTAACATTTCTCAGCAAGTGATTATTTTAGATTAACTCAGGGCAGAAGGAAAAAGCAGCCTGTGCTATTCTCTACAAGAAATTTAGCAGAGAACTTGATGTTCTCTCTTGTCAGAGGCTGCAAATAAAAGTTAACTACATCAGACCATTGATTTATGTAACTGAAACCCTTTCTGAATTGTGCATAGCGCTGTTAAGGAGAGAAAATACCAAGTTAGGAACAAGTGAAAACTCTCTGTAAGATCATCCTTTCTCTCCCAAATTCTAAGCATCAGATTATGGCCATAGAAACTATTCATATAAGTATTCTTTGTCAGTTTTGCTCTTTTTTAGTAATGTAACCCAGAATCCCCACAACTTCTGTGATGAAGGGCACTGCAAATTCACTTGTTGATGTGTCAAGTTTTTCAGCTACCCTGGTCCCAGCAAAGCTTGAAGCAGTCTCTTCAGTCCTGATAACCCAACATCAGTATCATGGAGATGCTGATGGAGATGGTGGTCTTGATGCTGGCTACAGGAATGGTGTCAGGATGCTCTACCCTATGAATATACAGCTTCTGGCAAGCACAGTATGTCAGCTGCCCAGTAGGTAATCTTCGATTAAATGGATAGATTACTTTTTTGAGTTGATGTAACTGAGTCAAAGCTATTGCTACTGTATTTTGGTTGAGACATTCAAAACTGAAAAGCAGTGTTTTGCTATCAGTTTTATCATGCATAAATCATAATTCACTTTGAGTGAATTGGGAAGTTCATGCCGTATGATGCAAGTTAATAATGCAATGATACATAAGCATCATACGAAATGCACTGAGTGCATTATTTCTGTGAAATGCAGAAATCCCATCCTTATTCCTCAAGCTCACAGCACCAGTCCATAAATTATCTTTAAAGAGATTCTGTGTTAAAGATAATTTTAGTATCTATTAAATTAATTTTGTAACAAATAGTTCAGTAGAGCTGAAGACATGGGAAATGAGCACCAGATGATTTTTTGCAGTGTTTTATCTCTAGGAATAACCATTATTGTTATCACTAATCTAGTCAATACTTACAGTAAATGCTAAAGATGATACAGTAATGACTGATAAGTTGATTAATGGAGTTGAACACGATTGAGATATTACAACTGCCAAGAAACAGTGAATTGCTTGGTAATCTGTTCTTGCCTGAGTAGCAGGTGTGTTTATACCTCTAAGAGAAAAGCCATAAATTCAAGTAGAAGGAATGCTGAGGGGTTGGGGACAGGGCCCAGCAAAGCAGCAACATCGTGTTCTGTCAGGGCTGTCTTCTGGGAGAGGATCTAGAAGTCCTGTGGGAGAATGGCTTTGTGTTTTTCTCTGTTAGTAAAGGCCAAAATGCAAACTGTCTTACTTTACCCGAGAAGAACACTGTCTCAAGCACATGAAAGAGAGATGTCAACAGTACATTGATGCTGGAAACATCACCCAGAGCAGACCAGCATGGAGCGGTGGGATGGCATTTTGAAGGCATACCTCATTGAATTAAGCCCTGCAGCTGGCCCATCCTTGGACTCTGCTCCCTACCTCACTTCTGGGCATCCCACTTAAAAGCACCCTGGCCAGGACTGCTGTGCACTGCCGCTTTAAGGTCCTCTCCACGGCTGGAGCACCAGGCGCAGGCAGCAATCCTCTGCTCAGCAGGGCTCGCAGTCGCTTGCTGCTCTTTACTTAATAACATTTGGCTGCATATGAGACATCTGATGGTGAGCTGAAGGCTTCCCTCTCGTGTGGCAGAGTTTCACCTGCCCTCATGGCAGCAGTGACAGGCTCTGCTGCAGTGAAAACTGCCAAGTCCTGCAAGAAGTATCGCACTGTGAAGCGGCACGCTGGCATCTACACCTACCAGGAGCCACCCCACAGGTAAGAGACCCTCCTCTCCTGAAGAGCAAATCTGCCTTGTCTACCACAGAAGTGGGATCTTGTCTTTTCACTTTGATTTAGATTTAGGTTTTTGGTTTAACATGAAAAGGAGCGTGAGAAAATTCACTCTTCTCTCTATCTTTAGATGTAATTCAAACCTCGTCTTTTTTATTTTCACAAGAGTCATGTTCTATAATGAAGCATAAGTACTGTATGTGAAACAGTGTAACTCCAGTGAGTTCAGGGTATAGCAGGGTAGGAAATCTCTCTATAATTTTTCTGTGTAATTACACATTTCCCTCAAATGTCCCCTGTGACTGAGGGGACAAGACTGTGGACTGATGGTCAGTGATCTGACGAAGTATGTCCTTTGAATGTTCTTACAAGGCGTACTTTATCTTATGATTTATTTCTAAGTGATTAAAAGGTGTTGCTTTTTCAGCAAAATTGCAGGGAACTTTCCCAATAAGCATATAGCAATACAGTTAGAAAACTTCTGAGCTGGTGCTTGTTGCAATACTTCAGATCCCTTCATTTCATTCAGGGGTAAACTGTCACCACAGGTTTATAAACCTAAGCTTGTGCAAGAATGAATATTGCTGCTGTTTCATATACAACACCCTGTTTCAGACAGAGAATTGCGAGAATTGTAGCATACCAAAGGTGGTGACAGCATCAGAAAAGATGATTTAATAATCATCCACAGAAATCTGCATCAAAGCACATGAATCTTTTTAACAGGGACAAGTAATTCGTGGTTTGTGGAGTCCCACATTCCCATCCCTTTCAGCAGGGAGCAGGAACAAAGGGTGAGAGGGTGAGCACGATCTAAGCATTTGTCCCCCTGTTTTAACAAGAAAATATTTTATCATTATTACAATCAAAATGAAAGTCCAGCACCATGTAGTGAATAAATGAATGTTCAGTGCTTCTGCTGGAAATGTTTAGACAGTGCTTTGTTCTAGAAAAATATACAGAATGTCTTGCTAGCATGGTGTACAGGCTCTATGGCTGGAAATGCTTAGAGAGGAAAGATGGATTTGTGCTGGCGAGTAGGAATAATTTATAACTGAGTAGCAAGTGGTGAGAAAGGAAAGAGGCACATCCTGGAGATGGGGAAATCATCCAAATTATTCATCAACCTTAAAACAGGAAAGTTGTGTGAGTTTCCAAGCTCACTGCTGTTAAGGTTGCTCTAATAGGTTGGATCCTGTGCAAATCCACAGTTTGCTGGGGATCTGAATGGGAATAATTTGTCTTGTTTTTCCTCTCATGGGGTGTGTGTTGGGCTGCCAGCAACTCAGATGAAGATATCAGTGAAGAAAAGGCTGAGAGCCATGATCCAGAGCAGATCTTCCAGAATATCCAGTACCAGAAGGAGATTATCTCCAATATCCGCTGCCGGCCATGGCCGATGAGGCAGAAGCTGAGAGCACTCAGGTAAAGGTGTTTGCACCAAAGCTTTCAATCTCCCTGACTGCAACAGTGCTTCCAGCCTTAGAAGATCTTTTTCAGTGTAACCTGGAAGGGATTATGCACAGAAATGATTAAGAGCTGCTGGGAAAGCACACCATGAGGGAGCTCTGACAAGATCCAAGAGCTGGCTGAAGGCAGCAGCCTCGGGTTGGAAAGTCTGCAGGTGAAGTTGTCTCCTGTTCATGCCTGTGGCTCCACTTAGACAGTGACCGTGCAGAAAAAAGAGAGACTGAAACCATGCTTAGTCTATTAGTTATTAAAACAGTATGTCAGCTATTCAGTGGTCTAAGGAAAGGCTGTTGGTAATGCTCAGTAATATGTTTTTAAGCTTAACTGCTTCATTCTGTCCCAAAAAGGAAAAGCACTCTGCTGTTTTCAAGGTAATTGCATGGTATGAAAGCAGAAGCTGGTCAAAATCTGCAGTTAATACATGGTAAATGGCAGTAAATACTGGACACTTGTATGTTCAAAAGGT
The DNA here is from genome assembly GCF_000696875.1 of Nestor notabilis. Taxonomy (NCBI): domain Eukaryota; kingdom Metazoa; phylum Chordata; class Aves; order Psittaciformes; family Psittacidae; genus Nestor; species Nestor notabilis. Next base: position 19,267 of record NW_009938831.1, on the reverse strand, counting down.
TCATTAAGTGTAGTAATAGCATTTCAGAGCTTAAGATTGTAATTATAATAATAATCCCAAATTTACAATGAAACAGTGGGTGTCGAACTCTTTGGGCTGCTTGCCTAAATTGTGTTAGGTCTTTCACAGCAAGATCTGTTTGGGGATTGCTTTATTTTTCCTTATCATCTGGCCTCTTTCTTATATGTTCCTGTATGATTCTAGGATGGCATAATTAGTCATGAGGAACCCCTACCAGCAGTAAAGCCCTTGTGTAATCTTCAAAGCAAAAAGACACTTTTCCCTCTTGGGGAGAGTCTGTGACTTGCTGCCTTCTTGCTCCTGTTGTGGAGATTTTGATGTTCACCATCCCTCTTCCACTGAGGTCATAGAGTGCATATGACCAGGTGAATACTGCACCTCTTTGCATCTTACAGGAGTGCTACACCATGTTTGCAGAAGAGGTGTTAGTATCCCCATGAGATTCACCAGACTGTAATAGGGATATTTTCATTTTACTTATTTGGGTTGCACCATTTTAAAAGAAAAAGTTTGAATCAAAAGGACAGAGAAAAGACAAAAAGAGGAATAGAAAACTCTTCCTGCAGTCAAACTTCTGAATGCTGAGTTTTCTCATAAAAAATTCTCAGTGTTTTTACAGTGTCGGTAAATCCTCAATAGGAAAAGAAAAAAGCCTTGCTTGGATAAGAGTTTTATGGTGAGACAATTCACAATTGTATTTTGGAGCATTTGACAACTTTGCTAGTTGCCACTTGCACAGATTAAGGAGCTCCATGTAATGGGATCAATGGTGAATGAATTTCTACCGTTTTCTGCAGACAGGCGAAGGAGATTGTGCTGAAGTATGAAGGGAGGCTCACTAGAACAAGAGGTTACCAAGCTGCTGGGGCAGAGGTACGCCTGCTTTTCCTTAAATTACAGCTCTTTTCTGTATCAACAGTCACCTGCAGTTTTCATTCTTAGAAGCATATGTTTGCTTTGCAGTCCTGATCTCCAACTCAGGAACTCTGTAGAGGGAGGGAAAAGCAGTTTAAAGCTCCTGCTGGTTTTATTGTTTTGTTTTGGTTTTTTATATTGTGAATTTATTAATTACGTTCTTGCAGACTAATTGGATGTATTGAGGGATGGTCCTTCTATTAACGCAGCATACGCTTCCTTCTCAAACAATTTACAAATACTGATGCCTGCTAGAGGGGGTGATGGGAATGGGACACGAACACCGCGATGCCAGTATTCTCTGAAGAGCTATTTCACCAGACTCCGGGGCCACAGATCAATAGTTTAATATGAAAAATGTGTCTAGCTTTTTGTTTGGAAGACAATAGCTTATGGTAAATACATTGTTAAAGAAGATTTTAGCTTGCATAGTACTCAAAGAATTTAAATCTACTCTTAGCAAACCTATTTTTGAAAATAGACCCTGGTCCTAATTTCTGGAAATTAATAACATGTATGTTATTAATTGTATTCTACAATTCTATATGCAAGCAGCGGAGGAGGGCTCTTTAGTCATGTAAGTAGTCAGGAATATTTTTGTCATCATATAAGCAGACTTTTAATGACTAACTTATCTTCATTCAAAAAGTCAGGGTTGTAACAGTAAAATAGACCATCATGTGTTTTATTCATGCGAAGAAGTGAAAGGTTGAATATGTATTTGTTGTTCTGTTATGTTGGCCTGCAGCAAAGGTTAAAAGTACAACTTCCTGAGCTAGGAAAGAATCATTTATCCTCGTTCTGCCTTTGCGTGTATGGCAAATGCAGTAGAAGTAACAAATGCTGTTAAAGTAAATACTGGGTTTTGCCTTTGACATGAGTAGAACTAGGATGTTACCTAGAAAGCGAACTGCTAAGGGTCTGCAATACATGTCAGTAAATCAGAGACTGGGCTCATTACTTGTTCATATTCCACTTCCTATAAAACACAGAGGTTTTCATCTTAGAGTTCACACTGAATACAAGTTTGTATTTAAGCTAATTGCCTCTGTTGTGTGTATTTGAAGATACTCAGCACAGGGATATCATTCAGCAGCGCTCATTATATGTAAGGGAACTGTATTCTTTTTTTTTTCTTAGCATAAATTAGGGAATATAGCCTTTGCATCAGTACATCGGGGCTAAATTCAGCAAATGCAACAGAACGAGTTGAGTTTTGGTTTTGTTTTTTAATTGGAAGGGCTTCATTTTCCTGTATTTTCTTAGAAAATAGCATGGTGACCAAGGAGACAAGAATTGTGGCACAGCAAAACAAGCACTATATTATCAGAATTAAGAATTCAATGGTTGAACATGTACCAAGAACAAAATGCAGCTGTAAGTGTATACATTTTTAAGTTTTTAAGCTTGACAAAATACACACTGTTCACAATTGGACAATCCATTCACATTATGACTTTTGAAAATTGACACAGAAAGCATTTTTTCAGTTCAATTATTTTATATTTGTTTTGTATTTTTTTTACGTTTTCAGTTAATTTTACATTTTCAATTAATGCCAGATGTCCACAGTCTGGATTCTAAGAGCATAAATTATCTGTTCAGGTATGTAGCGGGCAAGAAAAGGGGTGACAGCTATCTGATTATAATTTTAACAAATACTACCCCCACATGGACACCTTTGTATACTTTATAAATCTACAGTACAACTGGCACAAGCTGCTTGATTCCTTTCTCAGCCTTGTGACTGCTGTTTTCAGATGAAAGTAACCATCCCAGCAATTTCCATGCAACTCAGAGCATCTACAATTTCTTTGTTTAATTAAAATACTTCATGTTCATGCAATAAAATACCCATAGCACCATAAAAATTAATTAACTTTGGCCAAAGAGATTGATGATATATTCAGCAACTAGAATGTTATTTACTTCTCTTTGATTCTAGGAAATTAGATTACATGATATAATATTGGCACTGCTGCTGCCTAAAATACAGGGTTGGGGTTTTTTTAATATCTAGCTGTACTAAAGATACTTTATAGTGCACAATATAGAAACATTATTTTTGTTGATACTGTAATGTTATAGCTCTAATTCAACAAATTCAAAACTGCACTCAATTCTGCACATGCAGATTTTATTTCTTCTCCCATGTGTCCTTACCAAGCCTAACTATTCTACAATTCTATGTGCATGCACCATCCACTGTCTGCAGGAAGATGCTTTCCTGCAACTGTGCAAAAAGTCAAGGTTGAATAAATACTCTAGAAAATATAACTACAGGTTTTCTACTGGTGTCAGCTGAGAATATAATAGTTGAATTGCTGCTGTGGAGTACAAAAGCTAATTTTTCCTCCTAGAAAATCTCCTCTTAGGCATTATGCTTCTCTACAATTTCTAGTTAGTTGTTTGTTTGTTTGCCCTAGAAATCAAATCTATTATGTGTACTGCAATGGGATTCCCTCATAGACTACAGGGAGGTGACGTGTCCCGGCAGGACCCAACATGGATGACTTAAGGTGCCTGGAAGCTGCTGCCTGGCCCCTCTCTCCAGTTATTCCCCGCCACAGCCCCCAAGGGTGACAGGGAGTGGCACATGTTGGTTCTTCCTTCTGCTGGTTTCTCCTGTTGGTTCCTCATGATCTTTATGAGTAAAAGATGTAGACTGGTGGCTCCTGACTGTGCCCTCAGACATGCTCCAAGATCTTAGTATTTAATGTTTGTAATACTTCTTGTGATACAGGATTAGACGCATGACCAAAATACTCTGAATTTTTGATTTTATTTTTTTTTCCATGCAGAACTGCCATATTTCTTATTTCTCTGCTTCTTTTCTCAGCTTTGGAGGAAGTTTATTCGACTTGCTTATAATTTTGTGGTCATCTTTATTCCTTGGGAAATGAGAATAAAGAAAATAGAGAGTAAGTATAACGACTTCATGGTATTGTACAGTAAAGCACTTGCTAAAATGCTGAGTGTTGGGGTTTATTTTTTAAGAAACTGAATTAAATAATATTTGGGAGAGTTAAATGCAAACTTTCAGCAGTGACTTTTTCATTTAAAACTGCTTTTTCTTCTTTTCTTGGTGCTTTACACACTGCAAGTTCTCCTTTATGGTCTTAGTGGGGGGTAGCTTTTAAAACGTCAAATCTGTCCTATCATGGTTCTGAAAATGCAGCAAGATTTGGTTATAGATTATCACAGTCAGTGGGGCAGCATCCTCGGGCCAACATCCCCAGATCCGCCTAGGGTCAAGTGTGGTTGAAACCTGCGTCACCAGCCCTTGAGTCTTTCAGTTGAATTAAAGCAGCCCTTAAAATCACACAGCAAGTAGGTCACACCTCTGTGTTTCTTGCTTAAACACTGCTGGTAATTGCGGGACTTCCTGAACAGAATCTGTGTTGGTATTATTTTCTTCTATACAGGCTAACGTTTTCTCTACTTCGCTGCATGACCTGCATGAATAAGAAAGGTTTTTCCATTGTTTTATTATTCAAATAATACTTTATGAATAAATGATAAGAGCTTTTATAGACTGTGTAGCTCAGATAACTGTTTTCTGTGGTTTAAGGTCATTTTGGGTCTGGAGTTGCCTCTTACTTCATCTTCTTGAGATGGCTGTTTGGAATCAATATTGTACTTACTATAATGACAGGAGCATTTGTAGTCTTACCAGAGGTAAGAACACGTTGTTAATATTTACATAAAAATGCTTACTGCTGCACTTTCCAAATTAACAAATGCCACACTTAAATGCATACATCAATTTGAAATGTACAATTTAAAATGAATTATTTAAAATAACTTCACCTACTAAGAGGGTTTCTCTCTGCCAAACAATGAGATTGTTGCTATCAGTGTTAAGAGATGATATTTCTGTCAACATGGTACTAATGCTTTTACAGAATATGTTTGTATCAGATTACTAAAATGGAGATCCAATTCCGAAAAGCTGTAGTTGGTGTTGAGTACCCTCAAGTCCTGTCAGTGTCATTTACAGGCAGAAAAACATAACATCCCTCTCCAGATTCTGGATTATTGTCCATTAGAACTCATTTTCTAGAAGTTCTGAACAGCTACAACTATGTTAACTTTTGCATGCAAGTAAGCCTAGTTGTTAACTTTGTTAAATTATCCATACACATTATTTTGCCTCACCTAACCTGTACTTCAGTAATGTTATCAGAAAAATACTTAGCTAAGCTAAAAATGTGCCCTAAGAAACACAAAAAGTAAACTGAAATAAAAGAGGTATTCACTTAAATTTTTCAATTCTTTAAGAAAAAGTAGATTTAATTTTGAAACACCATTCTGAGATCAAACACTGCCATATTTAATTTAAAAATGCTTAAAAATAACATAGCTTTTAAAGCTATTTTGTTAATGGTTTTAGTTATCTCTTTTAATGTCTCAGACATTTTGAAGATGTCTACAGAGCACTAAATTTCTTCATTGGTAAACCACAGACAGCAAAACAAACCTCACCTGGTTTAGTGGGAAATAAATGCAGGATTTCTCATGGAGTTTCTAGTGTAGGACAAGGAATTCCTCAATACTCAGTCTCCTGATGGTACCATCTGTGCGGGTAGCTCTTGGTGGGTTCTGCTGGGCAGCCCTGGATCAGATGGACTCACAGTGTGAGACCTCTTCTCTCTTTCCCAGCTACTGGCCGGGGCAGCGTTTGGCACCACAGACAGAAAGACCATTCCTGAGGAGCATGTTGCATCTGCTCAAGACCTGGACACCATCTGGTCACTAGGGGCAAGGCTAAAACCACTCTTCATTGTTTCACTATCACTGTTCTGTTGTTATCGTTACTGCTCTTATTTACAGGCTTTGGTCTTTGCAGGGCTACCTCCAGTACTCTGTTTTGTTTTATGGCTACTACGGCCGTGACAGGAAGATTGGGAAAGCGGGATATCGTCTGCCTCTTGCCTACTTCCTTGTTGGAATGGCAGTGTTTGCTTACAGCTTCATCATTCTCTTAAAAAAGTAAGACTTCCCATTTATTGCTGTTAATAAGCTTGTGTGTTCAGGCAATCATTAATGGTGTATTTATCCTGCTTCCTCTGTAGGATAGAACTCCGCATATTTCTATTAATCTGCTCAAGTCTGCTAATATCAGGGAGGCAGACTGGGTTTAATTCTAGCTTGCCCTTCATCTTGCTATGATCTGTGTGCTTTGTGTCTGTATAGTGTAAGGTCTGACACTCATTGAGGTCCTCTCCATTTTTCTCTTTTCTGGTATAAAAATTGCTATGACAGAAATTTATATTTTGACTATAATGCTTTCAGCATTATTATTCCCATCCATTGAAATACAAATACAAAAATCCCATGCTAGTTGTAACATAATTTGCTTTTTTTCAGCTGGTATGTGGCACCCTATTCAAATGTAAGCTTCATTTCTCTGTTGTTGAAGGGCCCGAGTAGGAGTTAATTACCAAAGAGAGCAAGACTGCTAGTGGTGACCATAAATCCAGGAATATGCATTGCTTGGAGAGGTGCAAGGTCACTTTATCCTCTCCTGATTTGCTTTCCCTTCCGGATACCTATTCATCTGGCCCAGTGCAGTCCAGGGACATTTTGAGCACTGCCTGTAACAATTCTCAGTTTTGAAGCCAAACTTTCCCTTTTCATTTATTTTTATTCTACCTGCTGGTTTGTGCCAAGGGTCACCAGTATGTTTGGTACTGATCTGCACACTTGCAGTTTCTGGATATGATTAGCCCTTCCCCTTCTGCCTTAGCTCACTGACTCTTCGCTTAGCTGCTTACAGTTCCCTTTTTAATGCTGTCCTTTTGGATGCCCTTTCATAAGCTATTAATTTTCATTTCATTTCTCACACTTTGCAATATTCTGCTATCTTGCCTATCTGAGATGAGTAGATGGGGCTTTCTTTCTTTTTCCCAAGGTCTGTAAAATAGCACTGGGTTTCTATTTGACAATAACATGTATTTTGAGGGTGAAAACAATACAGAAAATGAACAGATCTTGTGCATGATCACTGGTTTTGCCAAACTATCTTGTAATCACAGTAATAGTGTTCTGAGCAGTGGTATCTTCCAGCTGGATCCTACCTGGAGATCGTAAAACTGAAATATGTTTAAGTCTACAGTTCTGGTAAGATTTATTTGCTTTATTTGTCAGCTATAAAGAATGTAAATATCAAAATGCCCTTCCACAGTGAGTCACTTCTGCACTAGAACAGAAAGGAAATTCATGCTCTGAACCCCACCCTGTTTTATTTTCTTCAGAGCACAGCCAACAATGACATGAATTGCTGCAAACTTCTGATGGCCCTAAAGGCATAGACTGAACACTGAGTCAAACCAGTGATTTCCTTCATATTCACCTTCAGGCATCAACAGCAGTTATATTTCTTCTTTTTTTACAGAATGGCAAAAAACTCCAGAATGAGTTTAGCGAGTGCCTCTGATGAAAATTACACTTTCTGTTGGAGACTGTTCTGTGCTTGGGACTATTTAATAGGAAACCCCGAGGCTGCCGAGAGCAAAGCTGCTGCCATAGTTAATAGCATTAGGGTGAGCAACTGACCCTCAAACTATTTACAGTTGATTTGTTTGTTAATCAATAAGATATATGTCTTTCCTCTCATTCCCTTGCATTTCCTATTAATTTACAGATCTGTTTGTCTATGGGAGGGTGGGTATCATATCTCTGTGTGGTATTGCAGTCGCACCACACTTGCTGACATTGTCATTCTGTCCCAGCAAGGCCACAGTGTTCTTCTTTGGAAGAGTTTTATTTATTACTGCTGTGAGACAAGAGGTTAGAAGTTAGATGCACACGGGCAGGGACACCTTCCGCTAGAGCAGGTTGCTCCAAGCCCCTGTGTCCAACCTGGCCTTGAACACTGCCAGGGATGGGGCAGCCACAGCTTCTCTGGACACCCTGTGCCAGCGCCTCAGCACCCTCATAGTGACAAACTTTTTCCTAATATCTAATCTAAATGTACCTTCTTTTAGTTTGAAGCCATTACCATTTGTCCTGTCACCACATGTCCTTGTAGAAAGACCCTCTCCAGACTGTCCAAAATTAAAGCTGGTTTATAATTTCCTGTGCACAATTTCTTGTTATTTCTTCATTATTTTACCAGCTATTATTCAGGCTCCTCAGGAAAGTAGTCACAGCACCAAGCCTGTTCAGAGTTCAAGAACCATCTGGACAATGCTCTTAGTCATGTGGTTTAGTTTTAGTTAGTCCTGCAAGGAGTAGGGAATTGGACTAGATGATCTTATGGGTCCCTTCCAACTGGAGATGTTCTATGAATTCTATGATTTATTTCATCTCTCTGTAGCAAATGGTCTAGGGACATCTTACAGGTCTCTCAACATTAGAAAACTGCTTTAAACACAAATGTTATCCATTTAGAATTTAAGAACAGCTGTGGCTGTCATCAAGAGTAATTTATTTCCCAAATTTGTTGTATTCTTAAGTTATTGAAAAAAATTACTTCAAATAGTGTCAAGAGTAAATTAAGACGCTATGAGATTTAGTTATTTCAATGACTGAGGAGAACTTTTGACAGTTCTGGATTACATTGCTGACATATGGATCCTGCAAAAAGACTTGGTAGTGTAAACCTCTGGTTGCACCCCATTGACCACGCATGACTGAAAACGCACAAGTTATTTGATTACTGTGTATTAGTTTCTGGGAAATCACCTCCACTCTTTGAGCTCACTTATCACTCCTAAAGAGTTGTGCAGGACAGAGAGGTATTTATCTCCGTGCACTTCCAGGATGTCAAATTTTTTATTAATATATTTGCTATCTTCTGTGAAAGATATGTGCTTTATTTTTGCTGAACTCTATTCAAATGATAATGCTGTGTTTCTTCCAAGGAAGCTATATTGGAAGAGCAGGAAAAGAAGAAAAGCAAAAACTTGTACGTATGTAAGATCAGAGATACTTTTCAAACCACTGTTTCAATGTAGATAGCAGCACTAATCTGCTTGTCTCGTACTTATTAGAAAAGACTCCTGGTGTCATAAAACCTGCTGTATTGGCTGTGTCTTTTCTTTATTTTTCCAGGGCAGTGACTATAAGCTTAAGAATTATTGCAAACATCCTCGTGCTTCTCTCACTTGCTGGAAGTATTTACATTATATACTTTGTTGTGGATCGATCCCAAAAGTTAGAGCGCACCAAAAAGGAATTGACTCTTTGGGAAAAAAATGAGGTAGAGTGTCTTTATGCCACTTCTGTGTTAGAAGCAGGATTAGTAATTTTAACACTGTGACGCCTGGAGTAAAGATTCCTGAGTGATATTCCAGACTCATAATTTTGGATCATAAGTATTGTTATTACTAATGTCAATAATAACTTTTGAAAGCATCTCCTCCAAGAAAAGCAATCACCAAAGCATGTGCATCAGCATTATTTCACTCGTGGTACCACAGATGTTCTACATGAAAAGCTACAAAAATGCTGCATCTTTCTGTTCTGTAGGTAAGCGTAGTTGTGTCACTGATTACAATGATTGCACCCTCTGCTTTTGAGCTTGTGGCAGCTTTGGAGATGTACCATCCAAGGACCACTCTTCGCTTCCAGCTTGCCAGGTAGGGGCATTACGCAGTGTAGAAATGATGGGAGAAAGGAAGGAAAAGATGTGTTCTAGTAGCATGTTTAGTGCAGCCAAACCAGACAGCGTATGAGAAGTCAATGGGATAACAATGCCAATATCTTATTCTTGCTTTCAGGGTTCTTGTTCTTTACCTGGGAAACCTCTACAGTTTAATCATTGCTCTTCTGGATAAAGTGGACAGTATGAGTGTCACTGTAAGTTTAACTTTGTTTTCTGATGTTTAAAGCTAGTAGACTTTATAGATAGATAGGTATCACAATATAGATAGTGATATAATTCTGATTAAATCTGTTTGAAATTGATTAAAACACATTACAGTTTGATAAGGTTGTAAAGGTAAGTTTAGTTTGCAATGTTTATTTACAACTACTGTAGTTTTTTAGGATAACTGGATCCATTTGATTGCTGATACAACATGATAAATAGATTTCTGTGCATTGCTTAGTTATTAATTTTTAAAAAAGCTAGTCACCTAACTGCTGCTTGAAAATACATGAGGAAATGCCTCTGTGAGTGTGCTGTAGAAGGTGCAGTCATCTGCATGTACGTATTGTTGAAAAAGTAGCTTTCAGGACATTTATTATTTCAGGACTCTGACGTTAACCACAATGCAACTAATTTTGCCACCTACTCAACAACTAAAACTCCTTCTAAAGAAGATAATTTATCTACAACTATTCCCGATGTACACATTAAGAGAAATGGCATTGTCACACTGGAAGAGAGTCGCTCTCAAGGCATGACAGTCTCTGACTCACTGGTTAACAGAACAGTTTCCTTAAACTCTAACAGCCAGAACCCACAGGATCAGTGCTGGGAGACCTATGTTGGTCAAGTAAGTAATTGTTTTATTATGTCATCAACATATTCCTAACCCAAATTTGACAAAAAAAAATTAAAATCACATTGCGCTGTGTTCCAATTTTAGAGCTTTTCTTTATATAAATTCCAGATTTTAGCTAAGGATTGCATAGAAAGAGTAAAGTCTGTGCAAAGTTATATGGCCACAGATCCAAGCTTTGGTTTTTGTTCAGTATCTGCAATGTGTTTAGTGTTGAACAAATGTTCTTTTGGCAGTCTTTGGTCTATGTCGTCAGATGCATGCAGAGCCAGTATGCATGTTCCCACAGTTAGACTGCAGAAAACCTGCAGACTTAAAATGACAATTTTGCTTCACTCTGTGTGAAGCATACAACATTTGTGGCCTTTACTTGGAATGACTAGCACTGAAACTAACACATTTTAACCACACAAAACTCAAAAGATGTCCTTTGATCCCGATGTACTTTAGTCACTGTCAATGTCACATTTCTACTTAAGCCACTAGATTAAGACTGACGCTAGTGTGCTTCTGAATTGCTGAGCTTCTTGTTCCAGAGTAAGCAATATTAAAGGTCCTGTCTGATCATCTGGAGCAGAAGACCCCTCACAGGTTTCTTAGTCTGACTTTTTTATTTAATTGTACGTTTTTAAAGTTCAATTAAATATAGGAAAACCCCATTCATTTATAAGCAGTAATCAGCTCTCTCTTATGGCTTCATGACCCAACTGCCATTGGGGTTTGTTTTTGTATGAATAATAAGCATTTGCCATTGTGAAACACTTAGCAAGTACATATTACAACAGTCAGTGTAATAAAAAGAATTGGGTACAGCAGAAAAACCAGTCCGTTTCAGTTTATGGAGATAAAATTTTCTGAACAGTCATTGAAAAGAAAGCGTGAAGCCATCATCACCAGAGTTTTATTGCTGTAAGCAATAGAAGGAACTCTGGAAGTTTTATTATATTTCTTCTATTAGGTAGATCAGAGACAAGTAAAGGAAACATAAAGAGGAAAAGCTTAAATTATTTATGTATTTAAATTATATTTTATCAGGATACTAAGCTTGAGTTAAAATGCAAATTCAAATGCAACAAGAGCAATACGCATTTGCCTCTAGAATAACTCAGTACCCGTGAATAATGTATTTCAGGAGATGCTAAAGCTTTCAATTATCGACATGATTTTCACAGTCGCAAGCATCCTGCTAATTGATTTTTTCCGTGGACTGTGTGTCCGATATTTAAGTGATTGCTGGTGCTGGGATCTAGAAAGCAAGTTTGTAAGTACAGTCTTTATTTTATCAAACTAAGATACTGAAGATGGGTAGACTCCTTCGCTTAGTACTGGGTGAATTGCACAGGGTAAATGCTGAGACTGGATGCTTTTCTCAAGCACGGCTGTGGTGCTAAAGTCTTTGTCTTTCTGAAAGTAAGATCAGGGAGCAGTCCCAGTCAAAGATGAGACAGAGACCATGGAGTTGCACCCCACATCACCTTTTCTGTAGCTGTAACATCTATACATAATGCAGACAGTGGTCCAAGGGACATAACCAAAAGCATATAGCCCTTTAAGAAAACTATAGCTAGTAATATCTGCTTAGCAAGAAGCTGTTGGCATGAAAGGCCGAGGACTGCTCTCTGTCCTTAACTGAAGAAGTGAAGTAAACTGGAGAGGAATTAGTTTATTTAATCCCCTTAGTAGGTTTTACTGTGTTCTGACTGCCTGCCAAAAGTTGAGCTGGACATCTCAGGCTACGCACTGTCTGCAAACCGATTCAGTCAAATGCTTCTAATAGATGATCTGAAATAAAGATTAAGACAAGGTATTCATCCTATACTGTGTTTCTTGTAGCCAGAATATGGAGAATTCAAAATTGCAGAGAATGTACTGCATTTAGTCTACAACCAAGGAATGATCTGGTACGTAATCCGGAAACGATTTTTCTTTGTTGGCTGATTACCAAGTTAATCCGATGATTTCCAATGAAAGCTATTCAAATAGGATATTGGTAATGCTGTCATTTATACCTTATTATAATAGGAGATCATCTGTTGATGGTGAGCTGTTGTGTAACTGGTTTGGTTTGGGTTTTTTTTCATATGTTCTTTCACTATTAAAATTGCTTCTGGCAACACTGAGCACTGATATATTGTTTTTCCAGGATGGGAGCTTTCTTTTCACCTTGCTTACCAGCATTCAATGTTCTCAAGTTGATTGGACTCATGTACCTGAGGAGCTGGGCTGTGTTAACGTGTAATGTACCACATCAGCAGGTTTTCAGAGCATCTCGGTTAGTCAAAATGAGAACAAAAGATAAAGAATAAATCAAATGCAGGCAATGGAAATGTCTTCTGTGCATGGGAACAAAATGACAGGAGGTTTTAGCTCAGAAAGTTGACAGTTGACTTTGCCAGCAATACTGATAGTAAAGGTCTGTGAAAAAAAAATGAAACTGCAGGGTTTGTCAAGTTGTACAACATGCTTCCCCATTTTTTCTATCATGGTGACTATCTTAATTATTTACTCAAAACTGAAATAATGCATCTTTAATTCTTAAGAATCAGTTATTTCTAACATGTTTTGAAGATTAATCAACTTCTGCTACTGTTCTTTTTCTTCCCCAACACAACTGGGCACTAAGGTCAGTTTTTATTGAAGGGTGACATAAAGCATTCTCAGTCTGCAGCAGTGGTATCTGGAAAACAGTGCAAATAGGATTTTGATAATTAAGAGCCTGTTTAAACTGGCTCTGTTCAGACTTTCTAATTGTAGCAGAATGATTCTGATCTTTCAGAAATGTAGATCTTGAACTCGTTAGGAAGATACAGACTTGCACCTTTTATGTTGGCTCTGTTTTTCTCTCTGGTTAGCATAATCTGAAACATGTTATCTTTTCTTGCAGATCCAATAATTTCTACTTGGCCATGTTGCTGTTCATGTTGTTCTTATGCATGTTACCAACAATTTTTGCTATTGCCCGATATAAGCCATCTTTAAGCTGTGGTCCCTTCAGGTAAGTTATAATGGATTAAAGTTAAATTGATAAGACTTTATTTCATCCTCTCACAATAAATTCATTGGGTTCAATACCCAAATTGCCAATTAAAAAAAGTTGATAGGATGCTGTTCTGCTGCTGCCAATGTTTTGTCAGTTTAAGATTTAATTAGGTGAATATGTCAATGTTCTGAGTGAAGCTCAAGGTTTTACTTTATATCATGGTTCAGTTATTTTATGTTTACCCAGTGTAATGTGCCGTTGAGCAATCTGGCACACATCACTGTCTTGGGTCTCAATTCAAGCACCCTCCAAGCCTGGCCAATGCCTTTGTCCTTTGGAGAAATTGTTAAAAAGCAAATAATTATCAAATTGCCTTTTTTTTTTTCATTAGGGCTTTCTTACAACTTAGTTTTACATTTATTTCTTTTTTTTTCCTTCTTGTAGTGGACAAGAAAAGATATATGATATAGTTTCTGAAACAATTAAAAGTGATTTTCCCACATGGTTTAACACAGTGATTACTTACATCAGCAGTCCTGTGGTTGTTCTCCCTGCACTATTACTATTATTGTAAGTACTTTGGGTTTCACACACAGGTTAAATTGATTGTATGAATACTGGCCTTATCTCTGAAGGGTCAGACGTTTTTACTGAGGCGCAAACACTGCATTATTGTCATTTTATTAAGCATGTCTGAAAAAATAAACCCCAATACCCTACTGACTATATGGTAAATGGATCAGACACGAATTAGAGTATGTTAAAAAGACTGTCATCACATTTTCAAAAGGAATTTCTTGTTCTGGGATACTGTATTAGAGCAAGTTCCCTACATTGTGTCAAGGCTTGTAGTGCTACTGGTTCCAGGAAGTTTTAAGATCTTTCTTCCCCCTGAAATGCTCCTCAGACATTGATTTCCCATTTTCTCATGGACATTAGTTCAGTTTATGACTGTGAACAGGGCTCAGTCTATAATTCAAAGAGGCTACTCAGTCATCCTGATTTCTGACAAGATAAATCAATTATGAAGGTCTGCTCTTAAGTGTTAATGTAATACAGCTTGCTGCAGACTTTCCAGAGGAACTTCTTTCTTGTTCTAGTTCCTAAATAATTGTTCACAGCTGGGAATTAATATTTATTTTGAGCTGTTTGAAAACCACTTTGCTTCTGCAAAGTATCATTTGTCTCGTATGTACCTTAGTATCTTTTTTTTGCCTGTAAGCTACACATGAATGCAGGGTTTGTCCCACCAGTGGGCTTTTCAGATAAATCCAAAAGACCAAAGCACTACTTCCTATTTGTAACTTGTATCAGCTATGTAAATATGAACATATTTACAAATTTAATTAGATCTATTGACTGCTTCAAACTGATGGCTAAGCACATACATAAGTGTTTGTGGTACGAAGTCTAGCTGTAAGACTTTACCTCATCTGAAAGCCAGTGTAATCCATTATGTCAAGCCAGCTTTGATCTTGGCTGTGCCAGTGTAAACAAGATGCTATTCCAGTTGGTCAACAAAATTACACTGGTACAAGTGTGCAAACTCAGCTGTAATTCTACTGTCTCTGTTCCATAACCTTGGACTGGGAAAAAAAAGATGAGAAAGTATTTATCAATATTTTCATTTTGAGCATGTCCAGAATTTAAAAAAAAACAGCTAGAAATGAACCTAAGGTTATGTGCACAATTAAAGGACCAGCAAAAAGCACAGGCACATTTAGAACTGCTGTTAAATCTTTTTTTTTGTATCATTTCTTTTTTATGTGTGTTTGCTTGAAAGAAGGCCATGATCCATTATGACAATATAAAGGAAATGCTACAAAGCAGCAGCTATAAACCTCTGTATCATTCTGCTGACCTACAACCCCTTAAACAGAAAACTGTCAGGAATGTTTGAAGTGACTCATAATCACCTCTTTCACTTCTAGCATGCTGATCTATTACCTACAAAGTATTGCAAGATCATTAAAATTCACCAACAATCAACTCAGAATGAAGATCCAAACAGTAAGTACAGGGAAAAGCACTTTTACATGCAGTTTGGCGGGTCTTCAATAAAGTACTAGCCTAATTAAATCTCTAAATTTCAGTGTTTCACAATGTAAAACTAATCCTATGGTTTTTGTCCTTACGCAACAGTGAATTTACTCTCTAATCCATAATAATTAGTGCTGCTTATTCTTCTGAATGTATTTTAGGAAAGAACTGAAGATAAGAAAAAGGTGGTTCAGATGGCAGTAGGTAAGTTAGTGAGCTTTAGAAATGCCACTATTAATGAAGCACTTGTATGTAAAACACATTTTGATTTCTCATACACCTTTTAGATGGTTTCTGAGCTCAGCTTAATGTAATCTTGGCAGCACTAAAAGAAAACGTGTGTAGTTTACACCTAAATTCTGCTGGGATCTTTGGACTATGTATTTTCCTGGTTTTATTATCAACACGGCAGAACCTGGGAGGCATCTCTGGTGATTCAAATCATGCCAGACCTTGCGTAAAATTCAGAGGCTAGTAGGCAGAAGAGGAGGAAGGGAATGGTCTCTATTCGTTCAGCTGTGATGGCGAAATACTTCATCAGCTATGAAAGATTTCAGACTTAATTGTCTGTCGTGCCTGAGGGAATCTGAACCTGTACCTTCCACTTCTCAGATTTTAGCAATGAGAAACCACACAAAGGATGCCATCCTTCTAGTAACTCCCAGTGAAAGGAACCAAGTAAAAATTTTCCAAGCCAAAGATATGATTCAGTAGCCTTATGGCTGGTTTTGAATGCTACCGTAACACCCTTATAGCTCTCCAGCAGACACATAAATGGTGAAATACCCAGTGTCTAGCAATATAGTGACCAGGAGTGACTACTAAGGGCAACAAGGTATGTGTCCTAGTTAGATTTCCTTTGTAACAAAAACCAAATTCAGCTTTTGGCTGTGACCAGCACAGGCACTCGAGCCAGCTTGCTGAATTCGGCCACCTTCGTATTGGAAGTGGTGTGCATTGGGTACTAAAATGGGGCTCCTGAAAAGAGATGCTGGCTTGTTGCCCATTTCAAAATCCTGCAGTGCAATGCCCAGTTGCTTTTCTCTGTTCCCCAGTGCTACATCTGCCATGTACCACAGCATGCCAATCCCCCACTTTATCACTGTGTCTCCCCATGTGCCAACACTTTCTCTCTTCTGAACACAGAGGGGTTCTGTCAGCATTGGATCCCCTGACTGAAGGATGAATTTAAGCCACTGCACCTACTAAATTTAGTGACCTGGATGGTTTCTGTAAGTACTTTCTCTTTTCTAGCCAGAATCCAAAATCTGGATGGGAATGACAAGAGACCAGAGCAAGAAACTGATATCAGCCAGGAGTCTTCTGCTTGGTCCTCAACTCCCCGGAAGAATGGCAGCGTCCTGAACTTTGAATCTCCCGTGACCAAAGGCACCAGAATACAAACCATTTCCCAGTCTGTGCCCCAAACTGTGCCCTCAACTGATGTTGCAAGACCCATCAACGCAACTCCCACAACTTCAACCTCTTTAACGCCAGCTCCCTCAGCATCAAGTGTACAGAAAGCAAGAAATGATCATATCGCAAACAGGCAAGTCTGCTTTGGTTTTGAAATGGCTTTTATTCCAGCAGCTTGATGACATACCTGTGCTTATTTACAAAACAGCTGTGCATTCCAACTGTCTCAAATAGTAAAATGGCTGAGAAATCTCTTAAAAAGAGATTCTTTTTTGGGTACTATTCAGATTGCTGGTGATGCCACCTCCTTAACTCTCCCTTAACTGAGATGGGATTATAAAACTTTTGAAACCTCAAGCAAAGATAAATACTAGGCTTCCCTTCAGGCACATAACTGAAATAATTTGTGCAGGATCCTCTTTCCATGAACAACACAAACACAGTAAGAGTGAAGGAACTTGGTGCAGAATGCCTGTGTAGGTCTAGCTGAACAGTGGAGATTCTGTAATCTCCACCCTTACAATCAAGAGTTTGACTTCCAGAGCAATGAATGTTTTATACTTTTTTATTACATTAATATGTGTTT
>NW_009938831.1:0-1826 GCF_000696875.1 Nestor notabilis | reverse complement strand
TCTTTCCCTTCATGAAGGTACCCAAGCATTGTGCATAAGAGTGCAAGTGAGCTCTGTAAAACAAAGCCCTACACACCTGTGACTTTCAGAAAGCACACTGAAGATGTTCATTCTGAGCCTCTCTTCAGAAAAGGGATCCGGCAGGTAAATCCAGATGCCCTTGGGGCAGAAGCTCCTGTTTTTGTGGGATGTAGACCATATGCTACCAGGTACTTTCTTGTTAATGAAAATGAGACCCGCAAAAAATCACTCCGTTCTACCTCCCGCCTCCAAAGGCACTTCAGGAAGGAGGAACCAGGTGGTATTATTGAGTTGTATCCACGCAACATCAGGAGATATGTGGTTCGAACACCACACCAGATGTATTCCCCTCATCCCAGTGAAGATGAGGAGAATGAAGAGGAACTTGGTAGAGAATTCACGAACAGATCCCACTGCCCTCGCTCACTGTCTGATCTTCGCCCAGCACCACGATTTTACATTGGGGAGCATGGTGATGGCCACATTCTAATGAGCAAAGATCTAGCCAGAGTGCATTACAAATCCTGGGATGACGGTTTTGAGCTAGACCTGGACAGGCCTCCGTATGCTTACAAGAAAGTGCACCTGAACTATCCTGAGCCTCGTGTGAAACCAAAATCAAAGCAAAAGCTGGAGCAATCACTAACAGAGTCTGATTCCGTTTCCATCGAATCCAGCAGCGATCCGCAGAACAGCGGCAACGACCAGTACATTCAGGTCATTCATAGCAAGGAAAAGTATGCGAAACCCGGGACAAAACTCAGCAAAAAGAAAACAAAACCCAGTGTTGATCTAAATATGTCTGAGCCTAACGAACTGGTCTGCTCAAATGTCTGAGACAGTGCCCCAGCCTTTTTGTGTTTTCGACAGATGTACGTGAGCGTGTTGTAGTTGCTGTTTGAGGTCTACCAGAGTAACTGTGGCATAGTCTTTGCAACAACAGTGTATGTAGCCACTCAAGGTGGGAAGAGCATAGTTAGCCTTATGTTTTACTGTCAATGGTACCTTGCTTTAATACTGCAACTGGTATCTTCCAAAATTTTGAAGAGACAATTTTCTGATTTATTATTCATTGCTATGCTGTTAAAAAACAAACCCCATCTACTGGAAAATTAAAAGCTGTGTACTTGGGGCACTTCAAATAAAACTGTATAAACACATGTCACATGAGGCTCTTTGTCTCTTTGACACAGCCACAGCTAAAGATGCTTCCACTGCACAAATTCGGCAGGTAAGCAGCTTCCTACAAGAGCTGCTATTTACAGTACATCTCGATGGGCCTCGCTTGAATATGGTGTAGCTCAAATCGGCAATAGGTTGACTACAGAGAATGGTGAGTTTAAAGTCTGTTCAGTGTACTGCATGGGCAACAGAGTTATTTGGTCACAGAAATGCATGCCAGCCTTCTAGATGAAACCCTAGATCTATTAATTTTCTGGTGAGACTCTTCAGTTCAGCCTTATAAACTTCCCCATGGAAAACTTTGGATCCATGGCTTCTAAAAAAACTTGTTTCATGACTCCTAATTTACTTTTATCCTGTTTTTCACACACCGCTGCAATTTTTAACCTTCTTTAGATTCTGAAGATAGTCCGGTGGGGTTTTTTCCATGTCACCTGGATTACACTGCAGTGAAAGACTCACTGGCCTTCAGCCCGAGCTGCGCTGTCCCCTTCCAGCTGGTTCCACCATGCTGCGCCATGCCACCCAAGGCCGGAGGATGGCCTCCCGTGGTGTCTCGCTGGCCTCACAGGGGTGTGTGTGACCGCACCACAGCCCGTCCTACGCGGGTGAGTCCCATCTTT
>NW_009938830.1:0-3703 GCF_000696875.1 Nestor notabilis | reverse complement strand
GGGGAAGCTCGGTGGGGCAAACCGGCCTGAGAGCGTCATCGCTTCCATCCTGCACTGCGCTTCCTGCAAGTCCCGCACTGCAAGACCGCACCACACGCACACACACCCCCAAAAATTAAATCCGTCCCTGTCACTGATTTCTATGGCTGGTGGCATAACTGCGCTCTTTGCGTTTTGGTTTGGTTTGGTGTTTTTTTGCAACACTGCTGTTACTTAGCGAGTGCGATCCCGACGAGGACTTGGATTGACTGCATCCAGCCAAAAGGCTGTCAGGAACAGCAACGCGTCACGGAAGCTAGGAAGTCCCGACGAGCCCGGGGAGGGCTCTGCGCAGCCATCGGGTCACAGTCTGTGTGCCAGATCGGTGTTTCCAGGCGCTGGCCCCCTCTTTGGCATTTGCTATTTGTAGTGAAAAGTATTTACTCTGAAAGACTGGCTTTGCCAGCCAGGATAGAGCAGTATTTATCCACCTGATACAGACACACAAGCCATACGTGTTTGTATTCATAACACATCTATCTCATACACATACATTTGTGCTAACACAGAGATATCCAATACCTACACACTTCATACGTACGTGTATCTATCCACAAATACTGGGAATGTGTCAGGCAGCAGAGGCGCAAGGGGGGTGATTACCTGGGGGAGTAGAGGGAGGAAGAATCCGGGGGGGGCAGAGGGAACACCTGATGTGCCTCGACTGAAATGCATGAGTGGCATAAGTTGCACAAATGTTATACACACAGCTCATCTTACTCTACAGTCAACCACGCCTGCAGCCTTCCCAAGAGGCTCACAGGGGTACTCAGCAGACAACCTGGCAGCATAAGTGTGCCCTACTGTGCTAGCTCTGTCCCTTTCCTCCACAGCTGTGCTTGCCTGCACCCCACTTGGAGCAGTGCACACCTCTTGCTGCACATGCTGCACCTTGGAGCTCTGGTTTCTCTCTGAACTACCAGGCTCCTCCTAATACGAAAACTAATAACTAGCACTGCAGTGCTGGGACGTGACAGATTTATTTACCCTCCACTCCTTTGTTTAGCATTTCATCACAGCTCCCATCCTATTTGATGCTTCATTTCAAAGCTGCTGGAGTCATATTTTAAGTAGAAGCTTTAAGTGGGGTTTTAGTATTCTCTGTGACATGTTGTTACAGATGTTAGACCTGAAACATGAACAATCTCACTCTCTCCTGAGCCAAGAGGCACGCAGCAAGAACCTCCAAGTATTACTTCTAAAAGTATTACTTTTGCAGGCCTGGCTAAGGCTTCTAAGGCTGAGAGGACTAAAGCTAACGTGCCACAAAAAGTGTGTAGTTCAGTGAGTTAAACTGGGTGGTTGAAGGTGGATCTGAAGCCTGGTACAGTTGATGGAAGGACTTGCTGTGATTCCACTGGGGTTTGGTCTGGTCTGTCGTTTAAGAACTCAGTTATATTCACATCATTCAAGCTTCCTCAGTTGGCAGGCTCGTAAGTTGCTCTCATGTGGATACATCTTGTTTGTAACATGCTTCAGCTTCCTGCTTCAGGCTCGCTGTTCTCAGTTACTATCCTTCAAGCCGTTAGAAGCAGTCCACAGACTGCAACAACCCACAGGTTCAGACTGAAAATGCAGATAGCTTACCCGGTTTGCTGTCCATCCCATGCCATCAGCAAGATACTCTTGGTCCAGCTCCATCCAGTGGCTGGCATCAGAGACGCTCACTTCTGTTTCTTGTCCTACTATGCCACTCTGAGGAAATAAGCTCCTATTGCAGGATCTGGCCTGTCCGTCAACCAGGTTAAGTGGCTGGTATAGATGATGCCAGTGTAAGCAATGGCAATGTCAGGTGATTGTATGTTAGTTCTGGAATAAAGCATGACCAAAAAAATCCCAAGTTGTTGCTCAAGAAGCAGAGATAATAAACCAGGTTTCTTAAAGATCTGTGTCTCAAGTGCTCTCTGCCCATGGAGAAGGCTATTGGTATCCAACAAACTCGCAATGCAACCTTTCCCTTCACAGGACAGGAACATGGATCTTCCGCTCAGGCTCTGACTAAACATGAGCCTTTGAGGTTTCTCTCATTCGTATGTGCACCATTCCTCCGATCTACTTATATTACACCTTATTTCTTTTTAGGCCCACCTTGGTTCTTTTCTCTTGAGTGTTCTGCATTTTTTAACTTTTTCCTTTTACTTAGGTACTTATGGAAATACTCTCTTTCTCTACGTACATCTTTCTCCACTTCCTTTCTGTTCTATACGTAGTCCTATATTCCAAAGCAACCTTTCAGTAGACTGCACTGTTTTTTTCCCCTCCATTATGATATTGCCATAGTGTATATTACTGTAATACCCAGAGGCACCATCCAAACTATGCACTCCAAGCAGTCACTGCACAAACATCCCAGCAGAAACAAATGAAATCCCCAAGCTCACCATTAAAATAAGGCAGAAGAAAAGGCAGAGAGGCAAGGAAAGCGCAGAGGTCAGGTGACTTCCGAAAAGTGGCAAAGCTGCTCAGTGACAGAACCTGCAGCCCAATTCTTCCTTGTCCTGAATCCTGTGTTCCCATTTGCAGCTCTGCATTTATACTCCCTCATAGTTGCTCTGGCACTATTCGTCTTTCCATAAAGTCATTGTAAAACACAATGCAGCCCTTTCAACCTGAGCACCCCAGAATTAAAGACTTAACCCTTTCCACCATACATGGAATGATTTCCCACTCCCCGAATGTACAGCACAGATGCAGATGTATTTATGGCCCCTACTACACATGTTCTCTGCCTGTCTCTAACCCTCTTCTCTCTAAAGCACCTCAGCACACCCTAACCTACAAACCTCTAATGCTGGATCTGAAGCTTTCCCTAATGACTATCTCCAGCTCAGCTGCTTTGTCCTACCAACCAACGTCACTTTAGATAACCTGCCTTCCCCAATGTCACCCACTGGATATAACTGACTGTTTCAAAGCCCCGTCTAATTCCACCTTTCACAGAGGTCAGATCCCTGAGCACTGCCCTGTCAGAAAGTTCATCTATAATATGGTGCCATTTTGTGAGTTTCCATGGGAGAGGGAAGCACAGCTCACCATGCCTGTAGCACCTTAGTACCAGAGCATCAGTAATGCCAGAGACCTGCTATTTGTAGCTCTGTAACCTTCCACCTCTGCTGTTGTGGCAGCATTTCCCAGAGCTTCTGCATGGGGTTCTGGAGAATGCACCTCCTAAATTACAGTCTGAGTGTAAGCCCTCTCTACCACGTGTCCTGGAAGAAGAATGATTTCAAATGGGGCCCTGAGCAACAACAAGCCTTTGAACAAATTAAACGAGAGATAGTTCATGCAGTAGCCCTTGGACCAGTGCGGACCGGGCCAGATGTGAAAAATGTGCTCTACACCGCAGCTGGGGAGAATTGTCCTACCTGGAGCCTCTGACAGAAAGCTCCAGGGGAGACTCGAGGTCGACCCCTCGGCTTTTGGAGTCGGGGATACAGAGGATCGGAGGGCAGCTACCCCCCCACTGAAAAGGAGATTCTGGCAGCCTATGAAGGGCTTCGAGCTGCTTCAGAAGTGATTGGCACTGAAGCACAGCTTCTCCTGGCACCCCGGTTGCCTGTGCTGGGCTGGACATTCAAAAGCAGGGTCTCCTCTACACATCATCCGACCAATGCTACAGGGAGTAAGTGGGCCGCACTAATGACACAACGAGCTCGAATAGGAA
>NW_009938829.1:2929-32375 GCF_000696875.1 Nestor notabilis | reverse complement strand
GGGCGCGGGTGGGCCAGCGCCGAGGCCTGGCCTGGTGAGGAGGACCTGGCGAGAGGTGAGGGCAGCGCTCTAGGCCAGCCCTAGCAAGGCGGCTCCTGAGCGTGAGGTTATCTCGACTGGCTTTTACAGCTGGATCTAGTCTTGCTTTTCCCAGGCTGGAAGGGCCTTTGTGAAGCTGGAGGTTGGATCCGTGTTGAACAAAAAGGATATTTAAGAGCAGCTCGCTGTTTTGTCTTGGCCGCTGAGGCAGCCACAGCCCTTCAGAGGGGTGCTGAGGCAGCACCTGGCACTGGGAGTGAAGCTGCTGGTTTCAGAAAGACCCAAAGTTGTGAACATGTTGGGGGGCCCTCCTGTTCAAATGCGTGTGTGTGTAAAGCATTTACCTAAAACTGATTCTCATTTCAAAAGAGAAATGAGGGAGGGATACAATCCACGATTCCTCCTGTTCCATTGTAAAATCCCATTTCCCAAAGCGACCTGTGTTTTTTGTTCTTTCATTGCACAACGGTTGTAGCCAGCCACAGTACTGAACTCTGACCACGTTACATGGCTTGTGTAACTGCTGCAATTACAGTAAACACCTAAAACCTGCAGTCCTTCATTTCATGGGGATGCACTTGGAAACCCAGAAGCTCCTGACAGTGGCTCACAACTTTGAGTTAACTTTTGTTGACCTGGGCAATCCTCAACAGTGTGGCCAAACAAATGAAAAGGAAAGTTTAGGGCAGGTCTGTATTTAAGTCTTCACTAGCAACATGGGGAAATAGTAGCTGGAGGGGTTTTTGACTGCAAAAGGCACAATAGGCGCAAGGGAGAATGAAGAAACACAGCACAGAAATAAAAGGGCGGGTGGGAAGTAAGGGGAAAAAAACTAGAATGAGTTTCCCTGAGTCAGTAAAGCAGAAAATAATTGTTATTGTGGGGATCAACTTTAGTCTGTGGTAACCAGACTGCCAAACTTTAACATATTGCGACTTGTGGGGGTTACAAACAGGGTCTAAACAATTCTGGTAGAGGGCTTTGCACCAATGAGTAGAGGCTGTGAATAGTGGAAAGACTTAAGGCTTTCTCTTTTTTCCTTTCCAGAACTGCTCACAGAGTTTAGATACTGCTGTGTCTCAGAACCAAGCTTCAGAAACCTAAGAGGTATCTTGCCGATTCTCATTAAAGGTGATAGATGTATTGAAAGAACCTAAAGTAATTAACCCACAGAATCTAATGGGGAAGGACTGCTTCTCCACTATCTTAGGTTTTGGGTAGCCATTTGTAAGCAAGAGCAAGAATTGCTTTTGGTAGTTTTATGGACCCCTCGGGGATGTAAATCCATGAAAATGAAGGTGTGGGGAACACAACATTTCACAGAACTATTGCTAACCAAATTTGGATCTGGATTTTTAAGTGGGACACAGATATTTTCTGCCCCCATTTTGGGGCTATCCACTCAGAAGCACCTTAGGGTTGGTTGCTTTTCATAGGATTTTGATTCTGACTCAAATGTTCAGAATCTTTTATGGTTATTTTGACATAAGAAGTGTCTTAGGAGCTTGCCAAAGGTTGGTCATTAACCCTGTAATAGACAATTTCTGCAGTTGAGCTAATGCAGCAGAGCAAGATTAGAAAACAAACCCATTTTGGTATTTCTTCTTCCTTAACCAGATGATTTCTGTGATCCAGTTTAGGATATGCACAACTTGGGAGGTGACAAACCGTGGCAGCCGGGGCGAAGAGCAGAGAAAGGGCTTTCATAATTGGCCATACCTCTGAGGGAAATGTGATGTGTCACTGTGACACTTACGTACAGCCTGATACACAGTGCTGCACAGCCTGTTCCTGGCTGCAGATCTTAAGGATTTCATCTTCCCTGCTACCACTGCCACCTATGGCCCCACGGTTGTGCTGCCACAGCTGCTTGTAACTCTGCACTGGGGATCAAAGCTTGCATTAAAAGCAGCACCGTTTTTAGTAACACGTTTTTTTAACCCAGATGGGTTCGTTTTTCCAGTTTACTGTGTAGCCTTATGTACTGTTGTGCTGACACAGCTGTTGAAAACGTACCTTTTTTGGTGGCAAGGCAGGATATGGGAATTCCTACTGTTTTTGCTGGCTTGCCACCAAAAATGGGGGGCTGTATGTGAAACCATCCCCCTCCTCCAGCTCTCCCGAAAACAAGGCCAGTTGCTGAAATCTTGGCAATTAAAAGGAGAAACTATTCCTGAGCCTCGGGGAATGTCTGATACCTATAGTTAGTGTGCTGCTTCACCCTGTTGTTCTCCTCTTGCCTGGAGAACAGAACATTTTCTTGACATGTTTGAAAAGTAACTTAGACCACTGCAGTTATTCAGCTGAAAGTTGTATTTGATGTATGTCCAAAACTGTGTTTTCCAAGTGAGTTCCAGTGAATGCAGTAATAGTAGAAATCTTTCAATGGGCTTTTTGTTTAGTGAAATAAAATGAACAGTTGTTTATCACTCTGTGGAGTGTTTGGTATGCAGCCAATAATAATTTAGTAGTTAGTAAGAATTCTGCTAAAACATACATACTTATCTTGCTTTCTTTTCTTGAGTTCCTGCTTTCTTCCATGCAAGAAATCATTCCAGCGATCTTAACGGCCATTCCATGAGTTCTAAGTGAAATCTGGAATGCTACGAAACCTCAGCTACCCTTTCCTCAGTCTTTCCGTGTATATCTTTGCTGCATCCCCCAGACCACCTTAGATAATGTCTCTTTTAGCTTGGATTTAAGGCCATAAAAAGCTATGAAGCAACAATGTAACTACTGTGCAATGAAGATTTTTCATGCGGTTTTTCCTCAGGCCTTTTCCCCTCATCCAACCTGTGTGTACATGATTAATGATCTCTCTTTGATCAAGCTTCTACATGCATTGCCACTGCAAGTTCTGCTTTGTATAGTTACGTTCAGGCATCTGGATTCCACATGGTAATTTCTTTAGTATTTTATCTAGTGTCTTCCTTTGCATAAATGACAAACTGAAAGAAAAGAGCAGAAAAAGACCTTGCATTATATACTAAAATACCATCCACAGAGATCTCGAGTTCTTGTGACTCTGACAAAGCTCATGGAAGTTGCAGCTGCTCAGCATCACTCAGGGTGAGATATTTTGTTTCCTGTTCTTCACATTCATGCTTTTAGTCTAAAGCAGGTGCCATATTCTTATTTGCAAATGTATTTTTCTTTCCTGCATAAGGAATTCAGATAAAAAGTATTAAATTCATTAAAATAGTTATCTGCCACTGTGGCATACTACTGGTGGGTAAAACAAGCTGGTCTTTCCAGCTAAAAGAAGGTTGGTATAGACCACTATGATTATAATGCTAAATTATGGATCTGATGGGAAACAATAGGACGAACTCTGATCTCGGTTATGCTGCTGTAAATCCAGAGTCATTCCATTTATTTCAGTGGATTTTTTTCTGGTTCTGTAGCAGTTTAATTAAGAGCAGACTTTGGTGCTGAGATGATAATCCTTTTCTTGGACCATGAGCAGCATAAAGTCAGCGCAGTTATACAGGTCTAAAGGAGTGCTAATGAGGAATTAGTTATAAAGCAAGGATTTCTGCCAGGAATGCTTAATGCTTAAAGAAGGAGATACAGTAATTTCTTTCAAACTAGCTTCAACCCAGCCCTCAGTGAAGTTGAGGAGAAGGCATGGGGATGGTGATTATACATTCCATTCTGGTGTGTGTATGGTCTCAAACAGCTTGGGATTTGTACTGATGCAAACTTCAATCACAAGGGGTTATTTTTTCCTTTGAAAGGGTATTTTTGTGCATAAAGATGCAGATAGCTCTTGAGTACAGTAAGATCTGAGGTCTTTGACATCTCACTGGCTTCTGAATCTCAGTACCCATGAGAAACGAGGCTGCAGTCAGAAGCCATTCAAGCTCCTGGATGGGTTATAACATGCCAAACCAAGCCACAGGTTTTCACTCCACAGCTCCTGAAAGAGTACAGTACATACAGCTCCTTTCTATGGGTTTATATTTTAAACAGCTTGGCTAATGGTTTGGCCAGGTTGAGCCATACATAATTAATTACATCAATGCTCATTTTCTATTTCTCTTGCACACAAGCATCTTACCAAGTGATTCAGACTCATACTGTTCTAAAAGGATAATGAAATATTGGTATCCCTTGGTTGTTAAAATGCTGTTTGTGATAGTAAAGGCTGTATTTGGACAGCAGGATTCTGGGGCCCTGTCCTGGTCGGTGCCTGCCAGAGCCAAGTCACAGCTTCAGGTCAGGATGAGACCTGGGGGCCTGACACTATCCTCATTCCTTTTCCCCAGTGCCCTTGCTCCTGTGAAAGGAAATACACTCCAAACATATTCCTGGGGAGCCCACAGCCTTGGGCACACAACAATCCACACTTGCCATACATTTTAGCCATAACCTTCCCCAAGGCAGCATTGTTTCCTAGTTTGCTCTAACCATTAGGAAAAAAACCCCTGCTGTTTAATATGGTCTAATATAATCTTCTTGTATGTTAGAGATAGCCGTTACACCTGCAAGAGAGCTGTCCCTGCATATTGCCTGTGTGGCATTAATAGAAACTATCCTTTCATTTTTGGATGCTGTTCTGACAGTGTTCTGGTTAAGCTGTTTCCTTTTGATAGCTAGAAAGATACATCCCTTCCTGCTAAGTGGTCAGTTTAGTCCCTTCAGCATAATAACATATTCACATGAATGTGCTGTCATGCAAGAGACATATGTTAGAGAGCAGACTCTATCCTGTCAGAGCATTGACTGTTGAGATTTGAGAATGAAATAGCAGTCCTCATGATGGCCCTCAGGGAAAAGAAGCGCACATCTGGTAGCCAGCTCATGAACTGGTGTTTGAAGCACTCTGGAAGCAGACAGACACTCTTAGCATTAAGCACTCATAGATTTTTCTATCACTATCATGTGAAGTTTCTGAGCATGCTTAAGACGGGGTTAGATCATCTGCTGGCACACACTGGAAGCACATTGATTTCTGACATGAATCTTTAAATAGAAAAGCTTTTTATTTGATAGGAATGACTTAAAGCTGTTTTACCTGTGCTGTTCATGCTGCCATGGCTGATGTAATTGAAGAGTACAAATCACCACAACAGGCAAGTGCGATGAGATGCTTCCAGTGGTGCCTTCCCCAAAACTGCATCTGGGCCAGAAGGGCTTTCAGTACGTTTAACTAAGCTGACTTCTAATTCTAAACTACATGTTTCAGCCCAGATCAGTTGGAAATTACCTCCTTCTCAGTTCAGCCTGCAGAAAGGAACATGTGAACAGTTCCTAGTCTGCTGAAATGCTAAAGCTTGAACCTTCCTGGTGGGTGAACCCTTCTGACTGAAGTAAAAGAGTAACATGCTTCCTCTTCCCCCTGTGCTGTTGTGACAGCAGCAATGTGCAGCTGGTGGGAAACAGTGACTTTTGCTGTTTGCAGAGTAAATCATGCTGGCCCTGAAGTTGCATGGCCTCATTCAAATGGACTCTTGATTTAGAAGTGTTCGTAAAAGAGGCTGGTAGTCCCAGCCACTTGTCATTGCCTTTTCCCAGGAATTAATGCCCTCTCATGATGTGTTTGCTGAGGTGCTTGTGTGAGTGCCCCTTAACCCACTTCAGTCAAACTGGGTTAACAGAAACCTCCTACTTAATCCATCTAAGCTAAATCTGGCTCAAGTTGACCGAAGCGGGTGAGTCCACATGAGCCACTCTGCAGGCAGAGCTGAAGAGGTGGTCATTTCCACAAGAAGTAGGACCAGCTGAGCAGGGGGAGTGGATCTGAATCAGCAACTTGTCCATGCCCTCAGCTGAAGAGGATTGCCAGTACTGCCAGATCCTCAAGCTCTCCCATTTAAGCCTTTGCCCTTGGTCAAGAGTTGATGCAGGTAGAGGTCCAAATTATGGTCAGATTAGTGTTAGTGTGGATTCTTGGCATTTGCATTGCCAATTCTGGAAACAACTTGCAAGCACGTACGTTCTTCTGATGTCTACAGTATGGCAGCTTCCTTTAGAAGCTGCCTGGTGCAGAGGTTGTGTAGCTACTGGGCTTGCAGGCATACGTAAGAGCTAGGATCTGTGCTGGGAAGGGATTCCTCCTTTCCAACATGGTGCTGCCGTTACAATCCTTGTCACAGAGCTTGCAAGTATTTACCTGGCCCTTCAGTTGGCTTGAATCTGCAGAGGACTTTTAACCTCAAATCTGTAAGTTTAGCATTTACATAAGATTTGGAGTCCATTCAAAACATGAAAGGAGATCTAGGTGGTGTGTAGGAGTGGGGACAGGGAGAATATCTGTATAAATGACATGCCAGGGCTCTGACTTTAAATTGAAGGGATAACTGCTAACAAGATTTGAAATGTGCCCTAACAGTTGCATTCTTGCTGAGATGTTTTTCTCTCTCCATTAGCAACTTTTACTGATCTCCTATTTTTTTGTTATGTATATGAAGTAAGTCAAAGGTTGAAGTGATCTTGCTGCTTCAGGAGTAAATGACAAAGAAGTTCCCCCGTCCTTCAGATAAGGCGGAAGTTTAGAGGTCACACAGATACCAGAAACAGATACACAAGGGATGTGAATGAAGAAGGAAATACCACTCTCATCATTTTAGGATTTGGAGGAAGATGAGGGGCCTCCAGGCAATTCCCAGCCCGATGCTGACCCTCCTTCCTCCTGTCTCTGCCTGTTACCCACTCCTGGCCAGGAGGAAGAGGAACTGGGAATGGTAGCTTGGTAGCTGCATGTTTTCTAAGGAATCTCTGTACCACATCTCTCTGTATAAGGATTCAACCCATCTGTGTGCCCCTTATGCAGCACAAGGAGATGAGGCAGGGCAGTGTGTCTGCTCATACATATTTCAAATATTCTTTATTTTTTTCCTTAGGGTTGTTCTCACTTTTATTTTAAACAGTCAGGGTAAATGTGGCTGCCCTAAAGCTACCTCCTGCTCTGTAGAGTTTACTCTTGTTGATTTAAAAACAAGAACCGTAAGAAAGATTTGCCAGCATAGCATTTGCTATGCAACATTTAGATGCAGCTGCTTTGAACTGAATTCCCAGCAGCAGTGAAATGATTTTGAGGCTTCCAGATCTTAGCAGACTACTGGTTTTTGCAGACAGAAATCTGTATGATATGTACTTCTCCAGAGATCCTTCCCAGCCAGTTAGGACTGTGCTATTCTTCTCCTACCCCGCTGAGATGTATTATCAGCTTTTGGGAGGGGATCCTTCTGGACCTAGAAAGTTAATTAGCTTTGCTTGCGAATGTCTGCCACTGAAGTGACTGATTACTTTTTGGAGGGAAGTAAAGCTTTTGTCTCTGGAGTTGAAAACAGCAAGTTTGTATAAATCTTGACTCTTATTTCTCCTTTTGACTCTTATTTCTCTTCTGTGGGGCAACTCTCTCCTCCGTATGTGGGGAAAGTTATCCAGCAGTTCTATTTCAGCTTCTGGAGTTGTAAATTGAATCATAAATCTAGTCTTAGAGATTGAGAATACGATCAGGAGTGTTTGGAGGGTGTTTGCAAATGGAATGCTGGTAATTTCAAGTAAGATAGTCTTGCCCTGCCTGACTCCAGCCTGACCAGTTTCACAGAAGCTGAGAATCCATTGGCACTGATAGTTTTCTTTGGGTAATGAAACCATGACCTAATCCAGGGCCAGAGCAGTAAACAAGTGGTTTGCTGTTTAGACATGTAATAACACAATTAAGGTAATGCAGGCCATGTACAGGTGAGGTGAAGACGTCTCCTGTGTTGACAGAGGAACCTCCTCACTCCTCAGAGGCAATGCTAACTTCAGCCAGTGGATGCTTTTCTCCTTAGGAGCAGGATCTATTTGATGCCCCATAAATCTTATTAGGTATTCAGTTCATTCCTCAGAGAAGTACCACGAGGGTTAATTATGTCTCTGCTCTGACTCAGACAGTGATTTTGTGCCAGAGGATTCTGGCAGTAAGTATAATCCTACTGATACCCTCAGTGAGGAAACCATTGTTAACGATGTTGATGAGGAAGTGCTAATGGAAGCTGAACCAGAGCCTGATACAGAAATCGAGAGAGACCTTAAGGCAAACAAAGGGAAGAGGTTGGAAACCTGGCTCTTCTCAGTCTTCTGCAGCAGATCCTGTGAGAAATAACGCTTTGTCTCCTTCCCCCGCCCTCCCCATCCAAACGCAGGCTGCAGAATGGGTCTCCTGAGGCTGAGCTGTGCAAGGAGGGAGGAGATGCACTGCTGAAGTGCTGGTGCCAGAGTTCCCCTGGGAAGACCTGCAGCAGGGAGCAGGTTTCAAATAGAGTGTCTCTTCTGCAAACCCGGGTTGCCAGAGAGGAGCTGAGGCCCTCGCTCTGCCCAGGCTCCAGCAAGGCATCACTCCAGAGCCAGTCAGCACACTGAATTACAAACACATTGACCATGTTACTCTGTTTAGGACTGGTGCTCTGGAGTTAGATGTTGCATAAAAAAACATTTGCCATGCTGTTTTTCTCTATTAGTGCTTTCTAAACTCATGCTGAGAGACCAGTGATATGTATGGGCTGTGTAACTGTGCTGTGAGGGGCAAAGGGGCTCCCTGCGTCAGCACACTTAGCCCTTAAAAAGTTTCCCTTCTCCCAAAGAGATTATTTTCCTCTCCTAGTCCCCTGTGGTTTCCAAGGCCCAGTTTAAACACATACAATGACATAGGATAGATAGCTATTTTCCATACGTGGCACTGATTGTTCATCAGGAAGCATTCATTGCTTTAAGACAGTACTGAAAGGGATTCTGTTCTGCACTCCAAAAGAGAAGCAGGCAGGATTATCTTGGGTCACATCTTTCTTCTATTAGTCAAACGGTGAAACCAGACATCTGAGTTGTTTCAGTCTATGACCTTACCCTGTGCTTCCTGACCGATCTCACAGCTTTTCAGTTGTCCCTAGTTTATATGCAGGATTCTTCAGTCCCCTGGCAATCTGCATTCTTTCTTGAGCTTTTTTCTGGTATCTCGGGCCCTTGGGAGATCACAGCCTTGCCTTGGTTTCTATGTGGCTGCATTGCTAACCACTCCAGTAATTCACTGCCTTGTCTGGATCCCTCCCCTGTACAGGCTTAAAGGTATTCATGGCCTTCTCCAATGTTTCTTGATGCTATTCAACATATACAGTATTCTTTCTACTTGCATTCTTGCTGGATGCCTCCAGAAGCAGAACAGCAGGCTCCAACATTTCCTGACACTGTGGCCCTTTATAGCAACCGGCAGTTTACACATTTGTCATTCAACTCACAATCTGCTTCACTGTTTCTGGCATCTCACGGTTGCTCTCTCATTCCCTCACATGCTATAGCCTTCTTCAGGCTCAGCAGCTGCTCCAAGAAGGTTCCTAAGGCTGGGGAGCTTCTGCTGAAAACATTCCTCAGATTCTCCCTCATGCTCTCTAGCAATGATTTTTTATATTTCCCTTATTTCATGATAAGATGTTTCTTCTTGGCATATTTTTAATTGCTTCTTCATTGGTCCCTGATCTCCAACAGCATGTATTATTGCCCATAATATCTGGACATTGTGTGACTTTATTATTTCAAGCATCCTTGTGGTTATACCCAGCAGCTGTAGCCCTTCTTGATGCAATTGCAGTCAGGAACATTCCCTTGTGTTAGCTGGCTGTCCTTTGTGTCCCCAGCAATTCTCTGGTTTTCATCTTCATCCTGAGGCTTGCATCTCAGAGCATTGTGAGGCTTTCTCAGACAGCTGTGTCATGATGATGTCTCCTCTAGTTTTCTCTGTCATCCTGGGACCTTTCTTGACACACGTATCTTACTCAATTTCCCTTATGTTTCCCTACATCCTCAGCAACTTCCATGGTACTCTGATGTCCCCTGGCTGTTATCTGGCTCTCTTTGATCTCTCCCAGCTGAATTGCAGCACTCTCTTAATATCCCTCTCGACATCCTCTATGATCTTCACAGGCACCTCTGGCTCGCTAATGGTTATTTCCACATTCTTTTTTAAGTTTGACTCAAAACATCTTCACTCATCTACAAACGTTCACAATCATGCAGCCAAAAAGGACTTTCTAATAACATAGCAGTTCTCCTTGTTTCTCTGGCAGCACTTTTTAAAGAAGATATGTAGCTGGGCTTAATGGATTTTGAGAACAGGAGATTGTTACAGCATTTGCAGAAAGGTATACGAAGAGCCTGAGGCTCTTTTACTGTGTGACTACAGTAAGGTAAGGGTTCTGCGAGGGTGAGCTTGCCCTGTGTTGAAGACCCTGCAGAGAATAAGATTGTCAGTGCTCTCAGAAATTTGATCCATGATAGCAATGCCTTTGCTTCTCTTTGATAAGCTGCACATCACTGTTCAATGTAGATTCACCTAGTAGTATTTGTAAAGCACTTGAAATATTTGTGTGATGGGCATTGTGGAAGTTGAGACTGTTGCTCTCCTGACATTAAACATCTTTACCCATAATGATTAATAAGAAAACCCTGTGTTGGATATGATGAAGCAATTTTTACTTGCCCGCTAGGCTGGCCCCAAAACTTCCGGTTCAAAGTTTTCAAACAAAAAAAAGAAGTTTATAAAGCTGTAGAATTGGCTTCATTCTAATATCACCTCTTCTGAAAATAGAGGAGCATGAAATAATACAAGTTTCATTTCTTATTAGCTATTTATGTCATACCATCATCATCATCAGTCAGCTGGTATAATGTAAGCCAATTGCATCCATTCCATGTGGATATCACAGAACCATAGAATGGTTTGGGTTGGAAGGGACCTTAAAGCTCATCCAGTTCCAACCCCCTGCCACAGGCAGGGACACCTTCCACTAGAGCAGGTTGCTCCAAGCCCCAGTGTCCAACGTGGCCCCATCCAACCTATCGAGTGAATATTTCTTCTTCATAAAAATCCCAGTGCTCAAGCATGTTTGTTATACTTTGACCGTCTCCTTGTCCCCAGTGCTTTGCTTGCAGTAAGAATCCTAAAATAAGTTTGTTCCTGTTGTTTGTCTTGTGCAAACATGTGCACCCGCTCCTGGTTTCCACTTACAAAGATTACAAAAACATCCATGTGACATAAATCATACAGTAGTGCATTACAGTTTTATTTGGTTCCTTAGTCGACCATGCTTTTAGTTGTACCCAGTGGTAGAGACCATGTTTAACTGTGCAAGGGCTACATGCTTATGTGCTTACTTTATTTCCTTTACTGCTGAAGTTCTAAAGCAGTCAACAGCCCTTTAAATACAGATTTATTACTCTTACGTACCACTGAACTGCAGGGGAGGGAGGATAAAAATGTTACTGAGTACAGTAGGGTCAATTTCTTTTTGTGTGACAGGACTGTTTAGCAGAAGGGGAACAAGCTGAACCTGGTGCCAGCTATTTTTACACTAGCCAAGTCCTGTCATCAAAGCTGCACAGGAGCTGTGCTAAGTTAGCTCTGCAGAAGGGTAAGGTTAACTTAAACTTCCAAATGTACACTTCCACAGACCCTTGGTCTTTCCCTTTCTTTGCTTTGCTCCCTGCAGCCCCTTCTGCAACAAGTGGAGAAGTCATCTCAGCCCAGTGGATGTCATTAGGTGAAGTCTGTGATGGTTGTGACTGTGCTGGGGAACCTAACTCAGCAAGTGATCCGAGTTCAATCATGGCCTAACTGGGTATGAGGTTAATTTTTTCCACATGAAAGCTGAGCTGGACCTGGCAGCTTTTAAATCCTGGAAGATTTGCAGGGAAAGGAAGAACAAAAAGTATTGACTATGGTCTATATTACTTTTGAATCAAGTAGATGTTAGCCCAGAGACAGAGTGGATGCACCATCCCTGCAGACACTCAAGGCCAGGCTGGATGCAGTTCTGGGCAACCTGATCTAATTGAAGATGTCCCTGCTCATTGCAGGGGATTGGACTAGATGAGCTTTGAAGGTCCCTTCCAACCCAAACTATATTATGATTCTATTATTCTATGATTTTTTTATTGTTTTTCCTTAGTAGGAATTTCCCCAGCGTGAAGGATTCCTCTGTGGGTGCATGACTGCCTTCTTGCCAGACATAGGCTGTCATGGAGGCTGGAGAATAACCATAGAATAATTCAGGCTGGAATGGACCTCCAGAGGTAGTTTGGTCCAACCTCCATTCAAGCAGAGACAAATAGATGAGTCCGCTCTCTGATAATCCTTCTCTGATAGATGGCCCATGGTGAGAATAAAGCCTTCAAGTTTAGATTAGAAAAGCATTTCTTAAACTTCTTGTGAGCATAGACCTCTCCTGAATCATTTGTCTTCCCAAGATTTTCCTGAGTGCAGCACTTCTGCCCAGACTAGGGAACAGCTAACTTCTGCTAACTGATAGCAACATCTCAAATTCCTTCTAGGTGAGGGAGTGAGAACTGAGTATAGTTTACTCATTTGAAGTGTGAAGATCCATTTCTTAGCCCTGAAAGAACTGCAGTTAGATGAGCTTGCATAAGTACTCACAACCAGTTCTCATGCTCATATCCTGCAGGAAATGAGCAGCATCTAGAAAGTAGATGAATTGCTCTTCCCGATCTTGTTTTTTCTATATATATTGTTTTTTTCTTTCTGTAATTTACCAAAGTTTATGGTTTGTACTTCTTAGCTAAGAAGGAAAATGCTTTTTCTCTCTTAAATATTTCAGGCTCCTTGTGATTCCGTTTGAGTCCTTTTTCATTGGAAAGGATACTCTGAGCTCTCTTTGGCCTAGCACTGGATAAGTACCAGTATCAGAGAATTGCTGGTTAACAAGCAGTTGAACACAGGCATTGCAAAATAAGGTTTTCTATTGCTTTTGGTGTGTAGTTTGCCCCATGGCTGATGTAGCGACCTTACCTCTAGCAATGCTCATTCTCTCTTTCGCCTCTGTATTGAGATGTCTCCCAATAGGTGAGAAATCTATTTTTGTGAGCATCCTGTGACAACCGGCTCAAGTGACATAAGCCACTGAGCAGCTATTGAACAAATCTAGGCTGGATTCAGAATAATAAATTAGAGGGAGAAGTCTCTACATTCAAATGGCTATCAAAGGTTAACATGGACCAAATTTTTGTCCTTCAGCCTCTACTTTGTGTGACAACTGTCCGCCTAAAATAGCATTGAAATGAAAAAGAAAGGAAGCTGTGACAGTACTTTCAATCCCCCTGTGGAAGATGTTGGTTCACCCCTAATGCATAATGCACAGCCTCTCTGAAATACACATCCCATCAGTTCTCAGTATCTGCAATGCTCTAAAGCAGTTCAGAAAAGAAAAGGAAGAATAACTTCTGCAAATGCAGCTAGGGAGAGAAGTTTGAGAGAGCCCTGGATATAATTACCTGAGCTGGAGTCCGGCCAGGAGAATGCTGAGCTAAGGAACAGTAAAGTCCTGACTCTGCACAAGGGATCCAGACAAATGTAAAAGAAACTGCAATACCAGAAGTGGGATTTGAGCATCTGGGAAGACGTTTGAGAAAGCGAATGAATACAAAGTAAGGCCTCCAGGGAGTCTGATAGGAAACAAAAGGAGCAAAATCAAGAACAAAGTATAATGGTAATATATGTGGCACTGACTGTCTTATACTAGTCAGTGCTACCTGGTAAAACTGTATCTTGTACATGATCTAAGAGGACAACTTGTCTGAGTTCATTTAACCTTCTACCTAAGCCAAACTACATGTATAAGGGTGAAAAGAAGACAAGTTATCTCTGCTGTGTTCTTAAATAGCGATGAATAAGAACTGAGTCAGACCTGATAAGTATGGTAAATCTTTAACGTAACACCAGGTTAATTAGCCACCCTTAAAGGAAAGCTCATACAGGAAGAAGGATTTCTCCCAGTTGGGCTGCTCCCTACCTAAGGGAACATGGTCTCAGACTGGAAGGATTTTACCTTTAATCCCAAATTCCTTAAAGAGTGGTTGTTCTAACACTTGGCCTCTGTTTCTCACCAGCACTGGTATCAAACAAGCATTTCAGTTTTCCTTCACTCATACTCTTTTACAAGGTCTTCACAGCTCCAGAATCAGCAAACTGATATACCCAAAGGAATGATGATAAGGGGTCTGCTATTGACTACCTTTCATTTTAAGGTCCTGTTCTGGTTTTCTTTGTATTTGCAGGAAGCTAAAAGCATATTCGAGCAGCTGCCATTGATCAGATCATGCACAAAGCTTTTTGGTGCTTCTGAACTGCTCTCGCTCATGCACTGTAAATGGTTTATAAGGCTTGTCAAAGAGAAGTGGTTTCAAAAGGAATGCAAATGAAGAGCTGCTGCATGAGAGCAGGGAAGGTGGTCCAGCAGGCAATGATGAAGTAAGAGAAAACAGATAAAAACAAGAATGAGGGGCTGGAGGGAAGGTGGAACACGAGGAAATCCAAGTGGGGTAGTGCCTGGGATTTGAAACTCTGCATTCCTCCCACTGGCAGGTTTTTCCTTACTTTTCCTTAGCTCTTTCTTTTTTCACATTCCTTTTCCACCAGCTCATTTGTTCTATGCCAAGAGGCTTATTTGTCTTTCCTGGCTTATTTGTAGTGCATCTGGGTTTAGGCATCCTGATAAATCAGTTCCTCTGAAGGCTGTGATCTAAAAATGAATGTTGGGATGGATTTGGAGCTAATTTAAACTGATATACATCTGATGAAGTGAAGTTTAGCCATGTAAAATTCCACTGCTTGAGCAAAATGCATAAACAATGAACATTATTCCCCTTCAGTATTTCAGAAAAAATTGTCTGCTCCTTCCAAAAAGATTACTTTAAATTTGAAACATGTACCTATAAATGTCTCTATTTTGCAGTTTTGAAAGTCTAAGCATGGAAATGCACCATGTTAACACATACCACCCTTCAAGAGATTGTCTTCTATCGAGCACATGATTTTTGAGCAGTGGTAAACCTGTCATTAGTTTTATCTGCCTGAATGTATTGGTTTAATTGTGGTTCATTTGTTTCTATAATATCATGTGGGCTCACTGTGCTTTAGCAGACAAATGTACACGAGGGTCAGAGTGCAAGCTCAGACAAGAGGCTGCAGTTTTCAGCACCCTGCAGGATTTGGCATTTCATGACTATTTTTTGGGGTTTATTTTATTATTAAACACAGAATGAACTGGTTCATCTTGGTGACTGTTCTTGTATGACTGGCTTGGAACTGAAAAAATATGTTTTAGAGACAGCTTTTCTTCTGAACTTCGGGAAAGCACTG
Source organism: Nestor notabilis (assembly GCF_000696875.1). Taxonomy (NCBI): domain Eukaryota; kingdom Metazoa; phylum Chordata; class Aves; order Psittaciformes; family Psittacidae; genus Nestor; species Nestor notabilis. Next base: position 17,200 of record NW_009938829.1, on the reverse strand, counting down.
ATGGGAATTAGTTAGGCGCTGCTACTTAAAAATAAGACAGATAATTAGAATCCAAATTTGAATCATGCTGCCTTTGAAAGCAAACCAAAATCAGCAGCAATCTGAAATCATGTCCCTTGCCACTTTTCAGTCACAGGGTTGCCGATTCCTACCAATGCCAAGAGCATTACTCCGTGTTGAGAGGTGAGCTCTGGGGAATTGTGCTTCAGCAGCTACAGAAGTTGCTGCCCCAGGCTTCCCACCCTGCTGCTTTGCTGGAGGTTATCTCCTGGGGCAAGGTTGGCAGAAAAAAGCACATCAAACCTCAGTTTCTTTATGGAAACCTTGGTTTTCTTCTTGCATTCACCTCAGCACGGTTTTAAACTGGATTTATACCGATTCCCCCATGGAAGTGGAAGCACTTGGCTATCAGGTAGAAACCTGTGTTAGAAGGATGCTGCCAAAGCATCTTGATGCTGCCACAGCAATACTTGTCTGTCAGTGATGGGGGAGGCATCATCTCACAACTGTGTGCCAACAGCAAATTAGGCAAGAAAGAGATTATGGACTTGAATGGCAAAATAAAAATACACGTGTGTAGGAATAAGAGGGGGCAAAGTGCTTTAAGATCCAAAGAAGAATTCACATGGTGAGTAAAATCATAATTGATTGGAGAGCTACACCTTGATGTCTTCCTTTTCTAACAAATATTTTTCTCTCAGTTCAAGCTACCCTCTATGTTCTGATGATTTGTTTCATTAGAAAGGAGAAAATCTAGAGATAGCCACTGAATGAGGTGGGGGCTCTGCAATAGGAAATGGAGACATTGAGCTGTGCGTTGGTAGTTGCAGTGCTGTCTGGATGGGCTCTGGTTGTGTTAGCACCTAATGCAGGTTGGTATCTTCTGTGAAATGGCTCACCAGTGTCAGACCAGGTCCTAGTGACAGGTAATGCTGCTTTGCCACCAGCTGGGCAGTCAGAGCAGGAAGGGCAGAGGATGAGCAACCAATGGGCACCGAGTTGTAACATTGCTTTCAAAACAGCAACAGACATGTCAAGTGGGACAAATAATGTGGATAAGCGGAAAAAGGTTTATGCTTTTATTGTCATATGCATTAAGGGCCAAGTGCCACCACTCCAAAGTAAAAACTATCATCAACTTTAAACATTTGGAGTTCGAAAATACAGCCATGCCAGCCCTAACTAACTGATGTTAGTTCTTGTCCTGTAGCCTGACTGGAAACAAGATGTTTAGACATCTGATTTCTTAATTCATTATTCACCTTAACCCTGCACAAAATAGATTTGTCCAGCAAACTGCATGCAATCGCTCTGGGAACTGCTGAGCTCCTGCCTTTTTGGTGTGCTGTTGAAAATCAAATTATATAGCTTTAGCAACAGAACTATAATTAGGGTCAGTGGAAAACTGTGGGTAGGATAATATTGTGGATTCTGCAATTTTTGTCATGTTGCTCCATAATATGCCAGAACCCAGTAGTTTTATTGCTCTGCAATGCATTAACACTGTCAGTGAAACATCCCCTGCTTCCTGATGTGGAACGGGCCCTCCTGTGAGCATGTTGCTAAGGTTGGCCTCAGTTTACAGTAATCCACAACTGTGCTCCTCCTGGAGCCGATAGCAAAGCTCCTGCTAACTTCCATAGAAGCTGGGCAGGCCTAGGCAGGGAAAATAGGGATGGATAAGGAAGATGATAAAGCAGAGCTGAGGAGAAAAGAAGGCAGGTTATCATATTTCATTATAATCTCTCCAGTTATCACTGGATCTCATACTGATATCACCAGGAGGTTTGTTCATGGATTAAAGTTATGTTGTAACTAAAATTTAATCAGTGCTTATTCTCCTGTTCTCCATCACACTGTGAAAATCTCTCTTCTAGGTGGCTGCTGCTGCTGCTGCCTCTAGGCTCTTCAGTTCCTCCTTTTCCTCCCCAGGTTTTCTTCTGCTTCACCCCCTCTTCCCATCTTTCTTCCAGACATTCCCAGCTCCTGCCTCTTGGGGGGTTTCGTTCTCTCCCCTTGCACTATTCCAACCTCCAAACTAATCAGCTGTGGGCAGGCTGATGACTGACTGTGATGTGCTGCTGCTGGCCTTCTCAGTCAGGAGAATACACCTCCTGAGATCATTCCTTCAGGATGTCAGCAAACTCAGGGAAATGCTACCAGGCTGATTTCATAGTTGGAAGGATTCCTGGAATCAGCTTTTATCATCATCATCATCATAATAATAATAAAAAAAATTGAAGTTTTAATTCTTGTGACTGTAGAGGTGGTCTGAAGACATAATACAGGTTCAAACAGTTACAAAGATAGTGCGAGATCCAGGCTCATGCTTTGTTCCTTGTGACAGAAGAAAGAATAGAAACGAAGAACAAAAAAAGTGAGCTAACTGTGGGAAAGAAGCACAGAAACAGAGGAGGTGGGAAGGAAAACAGGGGTGGGGAGATACAGAATGCTCTCATTTTTATCGGAAAAGTGTGAAACAAACAAGCATAAGAGAAACAAAAGCCTAAGGAATGAAGGAAAAATAAAAGGAGGAAGAGAAGGAAGACTAGTGAGATAAGCTGGGGGGTGGCTGAATTCAATTTGAGCACCACAGTGAGAAGTTCCAGCTATGGAATTACAGTCCAGATTCTTGAGATTGCAAAGTTGTGCATGAAGAGACTGGCTTTCCTCTGTGCTTACACAACACCCACCGATTTAGGGACTACCGCTAAACAAATACTTACTAATGCTAATAATAAAAGGTTGAAGCAAATCCTGTGCACCAGATAATTCGGAGGAATGTCTGCATGAGGTGGCAGAAATAAAGACTGTATAAAAATGGAAGTGGTCAAAGCAGATGAGCAGTGGTTGAGCTCCAATTCTTGTATTTCCTACATTCTGAATACAGTGACATTACAAGTTCCCTTCAAACTAGTTTATGCATATATATATATACACACACATATATATAATAACTTATTAGCTTTTTAAGGAAGGGAAGTTGACATCCTTTCACATGTTACCACTTTTAGTTCCCTTTGTTACATTGGAAAGGCTGGAATTCCAGATCCACAGATTTGAAGAGAGGTCCAAGGACAATTCTTGCTATGTAGAAGTGTATCAAGGCTGCAAGGAGACAAGGCATTCACTTTTTGAGTGGATCTCAGTAGGAAAAATAGAAAAATACTGCAAGTCAGAAGTGCTGGGTTCTATTCCAGATCCTGGGAGCAACATACGTAGGCAGAGAGTCAGCTCTCAACACACCTTTGAAGTGTTCAGCTCCTAGTCCCTCAAGCTTTCCTTTCTTACAGGCCCATTTTTCCTCCTCTTAGCCTTACGTCTCCTAGTCTCCACCCCTGTTTCTCAGTCTTCTTTCAGCTTCACGTTTTAGTCCTCACCATCATCATGTTCTATCTGCTTCTCCTTGCCCTCATCCTAGGCTCCCCTGCTTCCAAGCTCCACAGGTCAGTCCCTGGTTCTCCAAGTATCCCCAGATACCTTGCTACAGGGCTGCTCCCCCTGCTCTCCCACCCAGCTCTCTGTCAGGCTAAACTTAATCCGATTCTGTCCATTCTTGACTGAACAAGTGCAAAAGCAGTTTGTAGAGGTTTGACCAAACAGCAGAAGATGCTCCCGAGATACCAGCATCTGTGATCCCTTTCTCCTTCAGACTAAGGACGGACTAGGATTTCTACAGAACGTTTTTAAGGCAGAACAATATCCTTCTTCCTTGCCTGGGTTAGTTTGGATTGAATTATTCAAAAGTATGCAGATGAGGTGGATACCCAGCATGGTAACTTTCAGCTGTCACAATTAGTACTTGCTAATATTACCGTACTGTAATTCAGCTCGAAAACAGTGACTTAAATAGAAAGCGTAAAACACCTCAGCTACAAGAACCCTTATCTTTATTATCCATAATGTCACAACCTACTCTACAAAACAGATACGAAAATTGCAGCCCAAGACCTCAGTTCACCTTTACAGTCTCTCAGCTTTCCTAGGAAGGAGAAACTATCACCATGCAGGCAGAAACAGAGCCACAGACTGTGGCTTTGGAGTACCACAGGGGGAGCAGGAGGGAGGAACAGATCCTGTGTTACCCTGAATTCCCATTTACATTAAGTGAGTTAATGAATTAACAGTAACAGAAGCATATAGGAATGCCAGTCATCAGTGAGGTCTTGTGCTATATGCTGAAGAGACACAAAACTGTTCTTTTCCCAAAGACGTTTACAATTTAGGATGCTGTTGGCTATTATATCAGTTATGCCAATAGTTAATTCATGCATGACAAGGCCCAACCTACTCAAAGATCCTTATGACTTGTGGGATCATGGCTTAAGAAATGAAGTTAAAAATTAACTCATGACAGTTTTTCACTGTCTTCACCTCACCAGCTTATTTCTCATTTAGCACATGACCTGACTTACCTAGGAAACATATGAGAGGGTTTTCTTCTCAGATCCTGACGTCCCAAGGCTGTATGTGTGTACATAAAATGTATGCAAAAGAGAGGAGCTCTGTTTTCCAAGTGTGAAAAGGAGATTGTTCTAACATGAGACATACGTCATCAGCATCCTTCTCCCTTTGTTCCCAAACATGGTAAAGAGCAATAAAGCTGTTTGTGGACTATAACATGACATCACGAAAGAATGCACAGTTCTTATATTTTTATGCTTATCTGTATATAACAATCTCATTGTGGGCATCCAAAGAATTAATGGGTATGAAATACCGAGCAACAGCAATGTAAAAAAGGTAAATGACACATAGTAAAGGAATCTCCTTTCAAATCACATAGCACACGAAACCATTCTGGTCTGTGACAACTACACCACTAGATTTTTTCCATGTTTATCCAAAGTAGCTTAGTAAGCATATCATGCATGCCATTCACTAAGTCTGTGCAGCAAAATACAGAGCATGATGACCCCAAAGCAGCGTCTGCAGTGCTTGTAAGCCTGTCAGAAGGGAGGGCTGGCTGATGTTGCTGCTGCTGTAAAGTATTTATTTCAATTCATTTTTGTGAGAGAGGCGACAGAAATAGCTCTCTGTCTCCTACAGCTGCTCGGCTGTTATTTCAGTGGAATTACACCTGTGTAACTTCCTTATAAAAAGAGGTAGGAGTTGTGCACATGTTCCGGGAGCTAATAAGACTTCAGAAAAGGTTGTGGAGAAAGGCACGGGGCACATCTATTACATTCGATTCAGAACCAACTCATTTATCTTTTCTGTTTGCTAAAAAGGGCAATTTCAGGGTTTTTCTGGTGACTGAAAAAAAAAATGTAATGCTAGATGCAGGCTTCCTTCTGTCCCATATGTCTTAAGTGTACGAAGCTTTTTTTAGAGAATAGCTTTCTTTCAGGGCAAACCAGTTCTTACTAAAAATAATTCTTATGAGATCAGTCGAGGAATGTTGCTGGCAGCTCCTGGTGCCTTATTTACAAAAAAGAAGGCTAAATCAGCCTAATCCAGGCGTATAACACAAGGAGAGAGCTGAAGAACCTTCCCCGTTCCCCAGGGCCGTGGTTGGCGGCCCGAGAGCTCTTTTGGTGGTTGTGGTCAGGGGATGCAAAGGGCCCATATGGATGCTTACCCCATCTGCCCTGAAACTGGCCCACAGTGATGGGCACAGCCACATACTGGGGTATTTGGTAAGGCACTGGGACAATCTGAACACCCATCTGGGACCCGCAACCACAGAGCACAAGACATCTCTTAGCTTAGTAGGACCTACCTAGATGTGCATCTGCTTAATTTTAAAGAATCAGGTCTAGCTATGACAGAGCTAGAAGGACAGCAAGGTCTGTACATGCACGGAGGTGATTCTCCCCCACTGCAGGTCTTGGGGTTGCATCCAGTATGAAAGTAAAACTTGGATGGCTTTTCAGTGTTGATGTCCTCTTGACTTTGAACTTCACAGTTCTGTCACTTCTTCTTTCATAGCAGTATCTTCTCTTAAGACTTTAGTAGCGAACAGTGCCGGACCCCCTCCTAATTGCTCCTGTTGTGTATTACTTTCTGTCTTTTTCGCCCATTATTGAGGTAGACAGCAGGGCCCTGAGGCAGGGCTCGCGTCATCTGTTAGCAAAAAATGCTCAGTAATTATTTATGATTCATTTGTGGGACAGGATTGCAGCATTTGCCTACATTATTGTATAACAGATACAGACCACAACTGTTCAGCAGACAGAAAGATCCATATTGTCAGGAAGCCTGAAGGTGATTTTGCAGATTGCATGTGTTGTCAAATACGTCAGTAGGCAAATGTACTGCACGTGTACCTTCAAACCAAGCCAAAGCATACCAGTTGCCTTTTAGTTGCTTAAGTATTTGTTCATACAAAGCATTGTGAATTGCTTACCCACAGAGTTACCTGAACTGCATCAAACTAGCTTATGTGTGATCTGATTTTACATCGTTTTCTCTACTCTTCATTTAACAGTAAAACTGGAAGGTCTGAGAGGGTTTGGGGTCTTTTCCTCCAAACAGTGTATTTCCTTATAAAGAATTCATTGACTTACTGTATGAAAAAACCTTGATCAGGTTAATTTTACTTTCAAAGGAGAAGAATAATTCCAGAATCCAGTTGTTCATTTATAATTCAGCACTAAGCTAAAGAAACAGGAGCAGAAAAAGCATAGCTGTAAATTACTCTAGCAGCCACAGGACAACATAATGCCGAGCAGCCATTTTAGGGCTTCAGTTCCTTTATACCCTTTCCACATAATGAAGCCTGTTAAATGAATCCTTATGGGAATCATTCGTGAGGTTTGTGTTTTGTAGATGACATTCCAAGTGCAAGAGATGAATTTTGCAAAGTAAATGGTCTGTGTTCTGTAAAAATGAGTTCAAGATACTTCTTCTTTTGGAAGGGCTTCTTGCTTTCTAGGTGTAACAATAGTGTTATTCTTTCAACAAAATGTAAACCCATTCTCTCTGGGAAAATAAAAGAAATATATTTCAGTAGGAATATTTCAGTCAGAAGGAATAAATGTGGCAAATGCAATTCCTGGTGTATATTTTATTCATAAGGATTCCTAGATAGTCTATAGCTAGACACATGGACCGGATCCTACCTTCTTCCCTGTTACATAAATCTCTGAAAGAGAAGGAAACAAACTGTTGCTGTTTCAGTCTTCAAAGTGATGCCGTAACAGTGGATGGAGTAGAGGTTCTAACTAGTAAATGTGTATAATTCTAGCCCACTTTTTTCCTAATGCTTTGTTGATGAAATCACCACTCTCTCTCTTCCCAAAATTTGCTTGTGGAGAAATGTATTATTTTGCTCAGTGAGAAATAATCCAGGTGTCCAATCAACCCAAAGGTTAAGTATTCATTATTTCTAGTTTGGTCAATTAGAAGGGTGCAGATGCCTTTTCTATTTGATGATTTGCTTCCAGAGGAAGAGAATTAATTAAAATACACAATCTAATTGAACTGAAATCATAAGATTTTGTTTCTAGGAAACAACTTATGAGTACAGATGAATCTGAAGTTGTGCATTTCTATCTAAGTATAGAACATATCATTTCAAGCTGTGCCACCAAAGTTTGAGTCTCAGGTTAGTTTTCAGGCTGCAAGTCTAATTTAGTTCCAGAATGGAGAGTACAGCTTAAGATTCCCAACGCCAGAGACCTGGCTGGGGGTGTAGGGGGTAAACATGTGATTTTGGTTTCAGTTAATTTTAGATTTATTTCTGTTTATGAGATCAGTTGTCTATTTCTAAAAGCAGACTTCTCAAATGAAAGGTTTATTTCGAGACGTTTCCTTTTGAGTAACTGATGTTGCTGCTGCTGGGAGGTAAAGGAAGACATATACAATGCTGAAGGGAACGTATGGTGGAGTCATGGTCATGACGGGCATGAAACCAAAGACTGCCAATATCTTTCCTCCCATTGCAGAGGAGCTTAACAGGCAGTGCAGAGGGAGAGCAGAGTGTATAGCATTAGCAGATCTATCCCTCCAGCCTTTTGGGTGAGCTCTATTAGCCATGTATTCTGAACATGGATTATGATTTGTGTTTCAAGTGATCATAGCTTCTAACCCTTCCCTTTTCATGTACAAAAATTCCCAGTCATCTTTGCAAATGTTCTGGTTTCAGTGAGCACAGGGATTCTTCGTAGTTTATTTCCATTGTGCTAAAGACACCAGAAACCAGCAAAGCACAATTCTGCATGATACTTCCATTTGGATAAAGTCATGGTAAAGTGAAGTAGTGGCAAATTTCTGTCTTTGAGGTGAATATTCAGAATTCTTGGCATTCTGATGAATTCTGGAAGAGCACGGTTCCCGACTAAGCATGTGGCAGACCACTGGGACAGGCTGCCCAGGGAGGTTGTGGAGTCTTCATCTCTGGAGACATTCCAAACCCACCTGGACACATTCCTGTGTAACCTGCTCTAGGTGGCCCTGCATTGGCAGGGGGCTGGACTGGATGATCTCCAGAGGTCCCTTCCAACCCTGATGACTCTGTGATTCCTTCCTGTCTTCCCCTGCTAATGAGCACTGCTGTGCAATTACCCTGTAGTTTTTGTAGCCATGTAAAAGTCTTACCCAATTTTACAACTGTAATAAAAAAATCTAACATTAAACAAAGAGTTTCTTTACATAATAAGAGGAGAAGAGACGATGAGGATGCAACACTGGGCAGTTAAGATGACTCTTTTTTAATCACCTTGTGGATGTTCTGCTCTTACTTTTAAGTCCCTTGAATACAGTTAGGAAAGCCTTTCCCTAGTCCTTACAGTCAGAACTGTGAGAATGCAGTAGCTGGAAAGAGATCACGAAACAAGTGAGGTCAGCATCTCAGGGGAGTACATCTGCAGAACTTGAGAGGTGAAAACTGGGTTACACAAAGTTCTTAGCTTTTGAGGAAAACCTGTTGTAAAGGGTTTAGCAAACGTACTTAGGAACATACAGGAACAGAAACACATTTGTGGCTCCTTGAGAGCACTCACAGAAAGCTTTGAGATGTGCAAAAGGTGGAAGTCAGAGCGTTTGAGGGAGAAGCTCTTACGAAGCTGAGCAATTCTGTGAATTGCAGCCAACTTCACAAAATTCTTAGAGGAACAAAAGCTGCAAGGCAGTCTCTTGTGTGCTTATTTAATGTAATTAATTAATGCGTTTTGAACCACTTTTTCAGTGCAAAGGGATCTTAATTACAGCATAAAATTCAGATGTAATTGATGTAAAAGATCTTCATGCAAATGAAAATACAAGCTGCTATGTTTGAAGCCGAAGGGAAGAGGAAATGCCCTGTGGTAAGGTCACATCTTATGTGGGTCAGAGTCTCATCTGATTTGCATGTGCTAAAGGTCCAGCTCACACAGAAAGCAAATGCTCGGATACTTGTGTAGCATAAAACCCTGCATTACGTTGTCATGGGAGAGACTGTAATGCAGAGATAATGAGGATGATTTGTTTATTTCTGTCAGTTAAAAGATCCATTCCAGAATCTGCCTGAAAGTACTACACATTAAGAGCTGTGTAGTGTAAGTTCATTGACTGAGCTGTGCTCAAGCAGAGCTCCTGTGTCTGAGACCTTCCTGCAGCCTATACAAGGCTGATCTTCCTGAAAACATCCACTGCTTTGGGCTTTCCTCAGTGATCTCTGTGTAAGCAGAGGCAAGAGCACCTCTTTCTTAGTTAACATATGTGTGCAACCAGTATTTGTTTACTAGGGTGAAATTTCTTACACATATATAAGAGTCACAGGCAAGGATTCTAAAGCAGTGCTTTTAGTCTTACTGTGTTCAGGTTTGAAGGCATCACTTCTAGTAATGTGCTTTGTCCTCATATGATCTTATTCATGTATAAAGTCTCCCTAGGATTAATAGAATCACAGAATGGTTTGGATTGGAAGGGACCTTAAAGTTCATCCAGTTCCAACCACTGCCACGGGCAGGGACACCTTCCACTAGAGCAGGTTGCTCCAAGCCCCTGTGTCCAACCTGGCCTTGAACACTGCCAGGGATGGGGCAGCCACAGCTTCTCTGGGCACCCTGTGCCAGGGCCTCAGCACCCTCACAGGGAACAGCTTCTTCCTAATACCTAGTCTAAATCTCCCCTCTGTCAGTTTAAAGCCATTGCTTTTTGTCCTATCACTGCATGAGTTTGTCAAAAGTCCTTGTCCAGATTTCTTGTAGGCCTGCTTTATGTATTGGAAGATTGTTATAAGGTCTCCCTGGAGCCTTCTCCAGGCTGAACAAGCCCAACTCTCTCAGCTTGTCTCCATAGGAGAGGTGCTCCAGCCCTCTGATCGTCCTTGTGGCTTCTCATCTTTTCAGCATTTTTTGTCTGAATATGTTCTCTTACCATCACATCAGCTCATATTACCGGTGATCTTATGAATACACCAACCCTATCAGATGCTAATGGTTATGACTGCTACCAGCTTAGGGTGGGTTTAAGTCATGAGCAGGTAAGAGATGGAAGGCTTTTTAGTTCTTTGCAGATACGCCAATATCCTAGTTGTATGGTTGTTTTAGTAATACTACTACTACTACTAGTGCTGATAGTAACAATGATGGTAATAATAATAGTTTCAAACATTACAAAGCTGGCACTTCCCCTTAACCCACTGGTGTGTAGTCACAGCAGAATGAATAGTTCATTGTTGTAAGAGACATTTTGCTGCACAAAGCAACCTCTGTTCACAAACAGAAGGTTAGAAAAGTTCAGATAGTTGTGACAATTAAATACAATTGTCTGAGCATCACTTAGGGCTGTAAATCGGTCTGTCTTCACACAGTTAGAGCTACCTGGTTTTTATTATAAAAGCACAGAATCCTTTAGAGTGACAACAGTCCTCATAGAAATTGTGTAATGAAATGTAATTTCTGCTTCCATGTTCAGAAGCAAACAGCAGTTGGCTGCAACTTGAATAAAGACATTACTTTTATGCTCAGGACTAGAAACATTGGAAGGAGCTTAGAACAAAGCCCAAGAGAAACAAGGGAAGTTTTACAAATAAGAACTTCCTGACAGTGAAATGTATTCCACATAGTGTAAGGTTGTTTATTAAACAAAACTCTGGAAGCAGCCTAGTGAGGAACGTTCCTTTACTGGTCTTTTCCTACCTCTATTTATTTATGTTCTCTAGAAAAGCAATGCTTTCTTACTCGCCATTTAGAAACACCCAGCATTCAGCAAGCATTTGGAAAAGGCCATATTCCTATGAGAACCTTTATGTGTTAACATAGTCTCTCCAGCAGTACTTCTTAATGAGTGGAATGCTTGGAAAGCAGTCAGTTGACTGCGGTACCTAAATTCCTGCCTGAACTCTGCCAGTCAGTGGCAAACAAGCGGCATGAGTTGTGCAGAAAAACCCTGTGACATAGGAAATAGGGTACGAGACAGTTGTGTTCTGCCTGAGGCTGGCAGGAGTAGGAGAAAATCCATCACTGTTTATGTGGTGGCATTTGTGAAACATGGGAGCTGAACTAACAGAGGAAGTGGAGAATAAATACTGAGCAGAGAGAGTGATCATTGTTGAGATACAGATCCCTAGTCTTGGAAGTGGGACTTGGGGCCAATGGCAAGGAATTCCTTCTCACTGCTTTTATAGAGTATATCTTAATTTTGAGGCTGTTGCTAACTAGTTATAGTAATAATAATGGCATGTGTTAGTGTTGTAATTACTTAAGAGCTCGTTTCTTCACGTCTTTTTATAGAAACGTTAATTCATTTGGCAAACATTTTTGTGATGTTCTCTTGAAAATACTGAGGAAGAATATTTTTGCAAGTGCTGCTTTGTGTATTTTGGGTCTCATGCATGATTTATCACTTACTAAATTTGAAATCCAAATTATGGAATTGGCTATAGCTATTGCCAGAAAGTAAAATCTGCAGTGCTAGAAAGGACTAAAGAGGTTATCATCATCTTACTAAGCTTCTAACTTTATTGGAACAGTATTTGTATTGTAAGTTACTTCCAGCTTTGCTATTTCACAATAGCAAAAGTGCTGTCATTCATCTATAATCGGGACATTATTTTTACTGCAAGTTATTCCAACTTTGCAGTCAGTGGAAACTAACCAGCTATAGTAAAAGTGTTGTCATTCATCTATAACTGGGACAGTACTTTCATCATAAGTTATTCCAACTTTGCAGTGAATGGAAACTAACCAGCAATAGTAAGTGTGTTGTCAGTCATCTAAAATAGAAGGGAAGAGAAAGGAGAAAGACAGTCAAAAGACAGAACATATTTGCAATGGAGTCAGAGTAGAATATTCCCAGGGTGTCACAACACACTTTGCAATTGTTTGTTGTTTGTTTGTGGAGGTTTTCTTTGTCTGTTAAAGACAAATTGCAAAGCGTAAGGTAGCTTTAAATTGGTGGCATTTGGTACAGGCTTCCAACTGAAAGGCTACACCACCTCCTTTGCCGTCTCTCTACCTATACTTGGATGGGATGAAGGGGTACAGTGCAGTGAACATGCTCTTTTAAAGTCAAATCTCTGCTAGTGCTGGGGCCAGGAAGTGAGATGAGCAGCTGCTTGCAGAGCTCAGGGCAGTTCCAGCTAGAAGGTACCTGATAGCTAATACCAGCTAACTGAGGTAAGTATGTTAAAGCTAGCTCAGATATGGGAGACTGTGGGGTAGACACCCCTTAAAGTAAGAGCAAGAAGCCTGCCCTTTTTTCATGCTACGAGTGCACTGTAGGCATTTGATAATGACTAATTAATAGTGGCCCAAATCCTTGGCTGTAGTTAAGGAAGTCGAAACATAACTCATCTGGAGTTGTAAGAAAAGATGGCTCAAAACAGTCTTAACCAGATCCTGAGCCAGCTTTGTGCCTGGACCTTCCTCCAGCGTAAGATAAAGCAGCAGAGTACAATCTGTTCTAAGAGATTAGCAAGGGAGAGCAAAGAACACAATGAATAAATTTATTGGTAATGCATAAGAAGAATGCAGAGTGGTGGCAAATAAGACCATTAGGGGATGAGTGTAAAATTAGATGGAAAGTAAGAGATGTGATTGGTCTATCACAGTGGTCCTAAATCAACATGTCATCTCAGAAACCACAAAAGTCAGCAACTGAGTGGAGGTGAGTGAAAGACAAGGGTCAAAACAACAATCAGAATTTACCTGAGCATCAGAAAAGCATTCTGACACTTAGTATAGAATGCATTGTTTTACACCTGATAGACAGTAGTTACACAAAAACAGACTTCAGGCCTCACTGAATAGCCTCCAGCAAAATATAGATTCTTCTCATGATAAATCTAGAGAGGGAAAACAATCCCTTTCTATTCAAGGAATTTTCACTTATATCTTTGAGTCTCCTGGGATCAGACTGAAAGGCACATACCATACTCCAGAGTCACGTCTACAGAGCCTTGTGGTTAGATTTGCTGATGCTATTTGACAGCACGAGGGGCACGGTAGGAACCTTGGTGGGAAGACGTGCAGTGGAAAACTTCAGCTGTTGTTACCATTCCTCTTTGAATGTGCTTGATGGAAGATCTATCAAATGTTTACTTGTATAGTAAGGAGCAGGGTATGCTGGTAGGAAGACCGAGCTTCACATTCAGGAGTCAAAGGACTGTGTTTGATAGCAAAAGATGTGCTTCCTCTTCTGGTTGATGTCGTTTTGTGTTTTTACAACAAAACACAAATCTTATTCCATTAAGAGAAGACATTGTTGGCCACTGTTATCCTTATCTGCTGAGTCATGCCAATAATTGTTTATTTTAGCATTCTTGAAGAACTTTAGAGATTGTTTACTCCCTGTTCCCCAGAAGACAGTTGAGAAATACTGCATAACTTCATCAATAAAATAAAGCTAAAGAGGTTTTGGTTGAAAGCATCTCCTTTAATGGTCTGCTGTGCAACACTTCAGCAGTCGGCTGACTCATGGCAACCTGAAATTGAAAATGACTTGGGGGTGAGGGAAAGAAAGGAAGAATTATAGTAGCCAGTATATTGTAACTATCTATATAGTGTCTGAGTCTCATCTTGTTCAGCTAACCATGACCTCATGGAATTGGTTCAGGTGTTGGCTCAGTGTCTGGTCCAGAGCAAAAGATGTATTTATAAATTAGATTAACATAATCACTGATGAGAATAATATATTAAATTACTTAATTCACTTTGGTTTTGATAATCTTAGATGCTAACAGGAGCACACTGTCAGAGCTATTTTCTTTTAGTTCACCATTTTTGGAAAGCCCTTCACATCACCAGGGGGAAAGCTCATGCTTTGTTGTTGCAATTCTCTCACTTCTGCTATATAGGACGTTGCATCTCCTCAGTATCCTAGTGCTATGGAAAATAATCCAAA
>NW_009938829.1:0-2898 GCF_000696875.1 Nestor notabilis | reverse complement strand
AATCTTACCCTACATATTTGAAACCCAAATTCTAGACACAACCACCTTCAAAAAACCAAAACCATCAGAAAAACCCACTTCCCCCCTCTCCAGAAACCTCTCTGATGGTGTATCCTGTGTCGTGCTATTTACAGATCATCACAGAAGGTCAAAATGATCTTGCGTAAGTGCTGTTGTCCTAGGACACTGACTGTAGTAAGATCTCAGCTACTTTTTCCTCTTAAATACAAACAAACTTTCCAAAGAAATAAAGATTGCAAAGCAGGAGAGTGTTTCAGAGAAGATGGGGGGAACCTCACTGCGAGAGGAAGGATTACTCTGCTTTTTGTAGCTTTTGGATTTCCCAAATGCCTCCAGAACATTAGTCATGCATCCTCCTCATGACCCTGCATTAAGGGTGATCCATGCTGACGAGATGCGACAGACTCAGCTGGGTTTGCTCAAGGAGTAGCCTGCCAAGCCTCTTGCATCTGGTTGATACTAAACAGAAACACATTCTCTTCTGGTTTATGCCTGGGTGAGCCATTCCTCTAGCATTCAGAAAGCCTTCATTAGTTGGGTTGTTTGGAGAGGAGGCACATCATACCGCTCAACCTGAGCTGGCTAAGCCTTTGGAAAGTGAATTCCAGTTCCACGGTTGCAGCTGAGCAGCAGAAAATGGAAGAGGGACGCATTCAAAGGCGCTTGGGGTATTTGAGCTGCTTGGATCCGGAAGAAGGAAGGCACAAATACGGATCAGAAGACTCATTATGTGGCTCTGCCCCATAAGTTGTCAGGGGCCTCAGGTTATTCGTGTGACACCACCAGCTATGAAGGCTTTCTGCCACATTGGTTTTGTCATTACCAGAAGAAGGGGGAGTGGTGGGAGGCAATGCAGAGGGCATTAACACCCATGCTGTGCCGCTGGAGGATCCTGTCAGCGAGAAAGATAACAGCAGAATCGCACCAAGTGCCTTGGACACATCAAATGATTCCAGTTTAAGAACCCGCAGGCCCACAACAGGAGATTACAGATTTCTCAATGCATAATTCAGTATCATAAACATGTACATGACACCAACTCATTCTTCTGCTAGAATACTTTAATTTCTTGACAATAACATTGCTAAATTGACCTGGAAAGAAAGAGGCACTCAACATTTATAATTGGTTTCTGCCCTACATCATTTTGGCTCCCCTCCTTCTCATGTAACTGCTAATATGAGTTACTGCAGATGTAGTATTTTGTTACAGACTAATTCAGTAGGATTTTTGACTAAGCTAGGGTCCAGAATGACTTTGCACTGGGTGACATCTGCGATGCCAGCATGCAAAATGATTCTCCTGGCATTTTGACAAATTCTGTTGTACCACGGAGCATGTCTTCAGAAATCCAGCTATGACCGTATCTGATTTGGCGAGGAACACCAAGCAATATAACACAAATAGCGATAATAGTTATTTTGTGGGAGTAACAGCTTCTGGCTATTTTCATTCCCTCTCAGGCAGGCTTGCAGCCCAGACATACTTTCAGTGGGGTTTATATACCTGTCAAACTTTTAGATTTGACTAATATGACCAAACAGTTTTACCAGAACAGTCACATTCTGATCCTGATTTTTATCTAGTACAGGACAACTGAGATATTAGAACAAAATCCTTCTTCTTCCGATGGTCTCTGCCATTCCTTCTACTGATGTATCTGCCGAAGCCCATTAGTCATCTGTCTTAGACATATCTATATAGACACATAGATACATGAGTTTGATATAGATCTTCAATTTTATATTTGGCTGCCTTCAAGCTACTCTTCACTGTCAGAATGGCCTCCTTTTCCGACTTTTGATTTGGAGGATGTTCTGGTGACAAGAAGCCCAGATCTTGGAAAATTCAGGACTCTCTAAGAACTGAGGTCCACTGTCAGTCCTCAGTATTTGCTGAAAGCAATTAAGGTAAATTTATTTACCAGATTCTATTTTCTCCCCTTTTCCAGGCTGTTGACAAAGGTATGTGCTTAATTTTTAAGGCTACGATGCTGCTTTTCTTCTGATTACTCATCTGCATTTTGTGATTCACCTCTGCTGCAACATTTTCATTGACATCATCCCCATGCCAGTAAAAACATGTTCATTTTCTTACTAACCTTATTCATCAGCTTCAGTTTCAGAGCCTGTCTTTTTTCCTGAATCAGTGTTTTCTGACAATTGACCACTTTTTTCATTGACTAGCTCCCCTCTTGCTGTGTTACTGACACCACTGATTGACAGTGGATGACCCTGCCTCTAATACCACACCAGGAAAAGGTTTTAACTGAGATTGTTGGTAAAAAACCCTAAAGTGTGAAACCTAGATCAGAAATATATAAAGAGATAAGTGTTTTGTATTTTTTTTTACCTTTTTATATCTAGAAGTCTAGAAATTTGTAAAGAAGATATAAATATACATTTATTTCTCATGTACAATGCATCTTAAGTAACTAAACCCTAGGAAACACTGGTATTTGTTAGGGGAAAATGAAACCAGTGATGCAAAAGCACCAAGACACAAAATTGCAGATAGTTGCTTATCACTTGTGTTACTGGAGATGAAAGAGGACGGGTGTTCAGTGTGTGACAGTAATGAGCTGAACACGAGCTGGGGAAGTTAACATGTACCATGTGCCGGTTCCACTGGGAATACTGAAAGCAAAGCGTAAATCTGTATGTAGCACAGACAGAGGGGCTATCAGAAGGTGTAAAGCTGAAGTATAACATTCCCGTATTCCTGAAAACATGCCTCACTTAGGCCACAGGCTTCCGAGGGCTCAGAGCGGCGATGGCAAGGGCCGCACGCCCCGGGAGCGGTTTACCTGCCAGGCTCCCGCTGCGGGGGTTATGTGTTGCTTTCCTACACCCAGACCCCGCTGCTACCACCGTACCG
>NW_009938828.1:0-16903 GCF_000696875.1 Nestor notabilis | reverse complement strand
ATATATATATATATTTAAATGTGGTTTATTTACTCTCAGCAGGTGTTGCATTCCTTAAGTGTTTTCCTCCCTCTCCCTTTCTTTAACTAAGTATCTAAATATGTACATTAAGGCACTACTGAATTAGTCTGCAGCTATCTACCATTGGCCAACTTACTGAATTAGGAGAGTTTCTGGTGGTGTTAACTTCTGGGTTGTGAATGTGTTTATAAAAACAAAAAGTCCATTGTGGTCAAACAGCCTCATATACGAGCTGTCAGGAAATGACAGTTTAATTATATTTGCTTAAAACCTCATACACAAAATCCATTCGGTGTTACGGCAAGTTCTCAATTCTGGGCAAAAAACCAAGAAGGTATGTGATTTTTTTGTATAAACAGCTGCTGCCATGCAGAGATGCTAATATCAGTAAAACAAGCACTACCAGCTCTGCCTCCGCATGAAATTACTTCTGAAATCTTTGAAGGACAACATCCACACAGATGTTTTCAGAATAAAAAGCCAAAGGATTCCTTTCAACCATCTTGGACAAAAAGGGTTATATCTCATTTCTTCTGTCACTAACTCAACAGCGGTGGCTGTAATTTCCTTCGCACACCTGGAAGGACTAATACATGAAGGCTGCCAATTTCTGCTCGAGTTCCGCTATGCTGATTTCACAAAATGTACTTGAAGCAGGTGCAGTTACTGCTCCTACACCACAAACATCCCGCAGGACCAGATCAATGGTTAAAGACGAGTGGAAATTTAACTGCATTCCTGGCACCTTGGAGAAAGAGAGGGAGACAGGAAAAGGCCGGGCCATCTGGGTGAACTGCTTTTTGGTACACATCTTTTGCTATTCCCAGTGACCAGCATCTGGCCCCACTTTCTGTCCACCTCAAGAAAGGAAAACTGCTGGGTGTGAACTGAGACCAACGACAGAAAAGTCATTCTCATTCGCAGGCAAATGAGGGTGGCTCAGGTCTTTGCAACTTAAGCTGACCATGATTAGGAAACTCATACCCACCCTTCAAGCTCTCTAATGTGGTCGCTGTCTCCCCAGCAGTTGACCATGGCTGATGAGAAGGTGCCATGTGGGATCTAGGTCACCTAGCTGGGCTTATGTGTTTGAGAAAGCAGCTGTCTCAATGGAGCCAAGTCACGGTGCTGAGCTCTAGCACAGGACAGCAACCAAATTGCTCACAGCCAGGGATGAGTTGCAAGAAAGCAGCTGATTTCATTTCACAATGCCATATATGCCTGGAGCTTGCCCTGTAGGATTGGCCCTTCAGGTTTTGTCTATTTGTCCCTTGAATTCTCCTGGGCAAGACTTCAGGGCAGGAGGGAGTAAAGAGTACATGTCCTAGAAAACCCAAGCTGGCAGTAGCCTTACATAAAAGAACCATTTTCCCATGACTGAAGGTTAAGAGCTACTAGTATATTACAATTCCTACCTAAAAACACACATCAGATTATATTGACTATACAACAGTTACGTCTTTGTGTTTTATTAACAAAACTGGTGGGGAATCAAGAGAAAAGCAGCCTTAGACCACAGCACAGTCTATGCTGCTCTGCTGGCACATATGCAGTAGCTGTACTGTGATAGAAAGCTGTGCAGGGTCTCAGTACTGCTACACAGACAGCCACACACTGAAAATTTAGGAAATTTCTCACTTATGCTTTAAAAAGCATTAAAAACCAGATTAAAATAAATGTACAGAGACACATAACTGACACCATCCTCTTATTTTCTGTCTGGATTTCTTTAAATGCCAGAGTGATGAGGTAAACCAGAAAAGAGGACACAAAGTCAGTGAGACAAGCTGAGTTTGTTTATCCCTGACATTCACTTTATCCACAACAAACTGCCACCTTGCACTGACTTCTGATGTTTCCAAACAAATGCAGATCCTTGTATACACTCCTTGGGGATTTCTTAGAAGAGCTTTTGATAAGATCTAATTTAGTCATCTATTAAAAGCCCCAAACCCCTAATTTTCCTGAAAACAGTAATGTGACAAGATTGTTGTTTTCTACAGAATTAAGAGGTTAGGAACTGTTTTTGAAGAATCAGTTAAATATACTTCTATAATTAGCACAAAAGCTTCAATTCCATGATCCCGGGAAATCCTTTTTCCTTTACTGTACATTGAAGTTGTGTTGGCCACTGTTGAGGAATGGCAAAATTTTATTCACATCAATTACAATGGCAGCAGCACCTCACAATTACCAAAGAATGACCTGGATGAAACAGGGTTATTAATAAGGGAAGGTTTGTTATTTGTCAGCAGGTAAAACTGAAGATCCTCGAGGTGAAAACACTATGGCTGCTGTCAGGGCTCAACTACTTGCAAATCTCCTTTATTGAACTGCCTGGCTGTCACAGGGAAAGCTGCATCTTCGACCCTTCAGCTACTCCAGAGTGTTCCTGTGACAGCCCCTCGGTTCAGCCACAGTTCAGCCTACTGAGATTTCTCAACTGCAATACACCAAGAGGTGTATGCCAAAGTCTTTTCATACATTTGCTCAGTTAACAGGCCAAGTACAACAGATTGTACCTTTGCTTAAAATACTGTGCCTGGGCCACAAGTGAAGTTGATCAAGTATTTTTTTCTCATTGCTTCACTTTGGGCCAGATTCTACTTTGGAAAAGAGGAGGAAAGAAAGGACTTATTAAATATTTCGATCGTGGTTGGGTTTGAGGTTTTCAAACAAGGAGCCAATCCAAATGAACACTTCCATAGTGTCCTGGGTTCAGCTACAGCTGTCATGTTTCTCCTTCTTAGTGGGTGGTGCAGTGCTGTGTTTTTGACTTTCAGCCTGGGAACAACACTGATAACACCGATGTTTTTAGTTGTTGCTGAGTGATGTTTACTCCAACCAAGGAGTTTCTCAGTCTCACGCTCTGCGAGTGAGGAGGGGAAGCCGGGAGGAAGCAGAGACAGGACACCTGACCCAAACTGGCCAAAGGGGTATTCCATACCACAGCATGTCATGCTGTTATTTACCCCAGATCACTGCTCACAGTGCAGCACATCAGTTACTAGACTCATAAGTAGCTCATCCCTTGCACCAAATCAATCATGGCAAACAAAGCACTTGGGAGTCTTCAATCCCTGAAAACCCATCAGCGCTGACAGGGTACAAATCAAGGAAGGGAGAAAGAAAAAGAACATAGAAGGAACTCCTAGAATCAATACATCACACCTGAAATCAAGGAAATACATTTCCAAAGTGCATAAACATAGCGACTCCCAATTCTACCCCAGGACCCACTAAGCACTGTGTTTACTCTGATGATAAAAGAGGCTTCAACATGACCAATTAAGATGCAGGCAACATCCTCCCTCATTTATCAAAGTGTCTGGTTTAGCATCTCCCAGGTTTTGCAGTTTACAACCAGCCAGCGCTCAGCTTTCAGCCCATGTCATTACTGCAGGCTGGTAATGGCTGTGAAATCGTTACTTAAGTGTTGTATAAAGTGGAACAGCTGGCTGGTGAGAAATAACAGCATTACAGCACGTGTGCTGCTAAGTGCCAAGGTACAATGTCAACAGAGTGTCTGGTTTGAACACCGCAGGGAAGGCAAAGACAGAGAGAGTGAGCACAAGTGCAAATTCACCCTCTGGATGTGCAAGAGATCAAAGGGAAGGAGTGCTCAGACCCGCAGACAGCCTGCCACAGGCAGGGCTCCCCATGCCGCGTTCTATTCCTACCAATGTCCTGTATGCAGCATACAAATACCACCCATCCCTGCATTCCAAAGCAAAGTGCAAATAAACAGGATTCTAACCCCTAAACAGCTCCAAATAATGATGCTTTAGACCCGTGACATTGCATCTAGCTTTTTATTGCTGTGAGTGCTGAGGGCAAAGATCTGTGGGAACCTTTCATGCTCCTTCCAAGCAAGTGAGCTCCTTTCAACATCAAAGGAATGACAAGCAAAGGGAAGTTGTTAACACAGGTGCTACCATGGTTATCATCTTGTTACCAGTGGTGACTAGAAGGGGCCAGATTGTATGCAGAGGGGTGGGCGCATTTTTGCGAGCTAACAGGCATGGCAGTGGACTATGAATTTGCCTTGTCACTGCATCTCCCCAAAGCACCTCACAAATAACTTCAGGAGGTTTCTATTTCTGTTTATCTTTAGTGCTTTTTCCTACCCAGAGCCTAATCTTAACCCTTCAATGGAGAGACACCACAACAGTGTTTATCTGTAGAGGATGGCAGTCTTCCTTTCACTAACATTCCCCACCTTTGGACAGCAGTGACAAGAGTGAGAGAGCCTTTTCCCCCACCAGTCCATTGCAAAAGACATCGGTTCTGTTTCCATCCACTGGAAAGTCTAATGCATTGATCTACAACAGCAGCAAAGCACTCCCTCCAAGAAACCTGGAAAGCATTCATGGTCCCAACCTGCTGCAGGTGGAAACATCCAGCCTGTGTTTCCTGGAGCTCCCCTGATGGTTGTTTTGAAGAAGCTGGAGAGCTACAACAGCCATCCTCCAGACTGAGCCAACAGAGCTCACAAGGGTTTTTCTGAAGACCAGAATTAACTATCATAGCTTGAGAATCAGGTAGTAGGGAACTGGATGCTCCCATGGGATCTAAAATGTAAACAGCATGACTAAACTGCTGAGCTATTCAAAGGATTCCCAGATAGCTGTCTCTGGCTCAGAGCAGAATGATCACTGCCTCAAAAGCTAACACTTTGAGTATATTAAAGAGTCATCCTCTGCAGTATCTTGAGGTCCTTTTGTTGCTGTATGTTGCATAAATGAGACTATTCTGACACCACAACACTTCACCAAGATATTTGCATGCTGATGTTTCACCCCCTGCAAACAATCTCTGTTTGTAAACACCAGAAAAGCTAGCAAACTAATGAATAGCACTGGAATAAGAATTAAGCATGTTATCTAGAGAGCACACCAGCCATAACAAAAGTAAAAGAGCAGCCAAGCTTCCTAGTAAGAGCAAAAACCAGTGGTAATCCAGTGGTCAGCAGGCCCTTACTTTGGGCAGACTCTTCACTTGTTTGAGCAGTCCTCAGTAGATTGGAGCTTCTTGGTATCAGAAGCCATCACTTCTTCCACCCCAGCTAGTGCTGGAACTAGTGCTACTGGGGGGCAGTGGGTCTTGTAGCAAATGAGGAATCAGAGTAAACGCTTTATCAGCGGTGTCCCAGTCATTTCCTTTTGCAAAAGCCTTTTTATCCTACTGACTTCTACCAGAGCTGGCCAAATTAACTGCTCCGCAGTGCAAGGAGGATTGGTTGGAATTTGCCTTCCCAGCATTTCCACTTCTAATTTTACGTACATTAGTGTGATGCTAAATTCAAACACTTTATGGACATAGTCTTCTTTTGCCTCCTTCTGCAGTTTCATTGCTTTTTACGGCTGAAGCTAATATAGGACAGAATTTGAGCCTGAAAGAGGTTTATCTCTTTGAACATCAGTCAAAAATAAAACGTGTCTGTCATAGAGAAAACAGGCAGAACTCAGCCTGGTTTTGTTAGACTTAAGGCTTATTCACAGCAAGCGGATGAAAACCAAGTGTACAAAGGCTTTCTGGATTTATATCTATCATGAACCCCTGAAGAAAAAAAGATCATTAACAGGAACATACCTTCCTATTTGAAACTCTTTCAGTGGAAGGAACTGTAGTTGAGAAAAGCCAATTTAAACAAACTGGTTTAGAACTGACTAAACAAAATTAACCAGATGATCTTTCAGGTCCCTTCCAACCTAAACCATTCTATGATTCTAAAATTGCAGGCTTCTCAGTGCAACAGGAATGACCTATCGCGAAATCAAGTCATGCAGTGAGACAATTCAAAATAACCATCTCAGTGTCTGGCTTTTAATATCATGATCAACACTGGCATGGCTTATAAAAGGCAGGATTTGGATGCTGGGAGTTAATGTGCAGAGCTAGCTCCTGTAAGGCTTTGTTTTGTTTTGTTTTCCCCATTGAATACCTGCTGTACAAACCAGTGTTGTCAGTTGTTTTAAGAGAAGATGCTTCAAAGTTTCTTCAGATTACACTAATAGTTTCACTGATTGAAAATCCACAGCAGAAGAGAATCGGGAGTCCCTGAGATACTGATGGAGTTAGAATAATTTATGGAGAGCGGTCTAGCACAACATAAGCTATTTAAAGCTGTATAATATACCCACAAACTCTTATTAAGGTCTGTGGTTTTCAGCCCTGTGAGACAGAAACCAGTTATCATTATGCATCACCATGAAAGCAGATTAAAATTAAATCAATCTGTTTATCTATGGGCTTGCAATGCAGCTTTTCCAAAGCATAACATGTTCTCCATCTAATTAACATTTCAGGAGGAAAAACCATTCCACCCAGACACTAAACCAACCTCATTCAAATGGAGAGAGTACAGAAATACAGCCCAGGTGGATTTATAACAAAATTTAATTAGCAAAAGGGCACAAGACCTATTTAAGCTTCAAAAGTGGGATTGTGCATACCAGGAGTTAAATAAAATAGATTCATTTGTAATACATCTCTCTCAGATTTGCCTCAATTGCCTATTGTGCTTACAGTTTATGTGCATGCACGCAGTTGCATACGTATGCATACATGGATGCATTACACACAGATTTAGATTTTATTCCTGTGGCTTTGAAAAAGAAAGTCCTTATGAAAACCATGTTCTGCAAGATGTAAAATGTACATGTCTCTGGAGAATTAAAAGGAAAGAACGCATACAAATCAATTTAAGGCAGAAACAAACACAGAGTTTGTAACTATGACCTCTGTTCACTTACTAAACAAGCCATGAGAGGGCCCAATCCTCAGCGGGATCTAGAACCCTTCGTGGCCTGCAGAACTGCCTCTTCTTGTTTTAGAAAGACACTGAGTTAGAGCTCAGGAAGCCAACCTTGGGAGTTACACGGGTAGTAAGAACAGGACTGTGCCTACCCAGGGACCCAGCAGCAGTCATCCTGGGACTCTCAACATGAAGGGAAAGTCAGAAACAGGTCTTTCATCAACACTGTGTCTGTGTCAGCCAGCAGCCTGGCTGGTGCACCCTCCTAATTTCATCACGTGGACTGGATGTGATGCCAAATAAGTGGCAAAGCAGTGAAGAAGAGGAAAATAACAGCATTACAACCTGAAGTGGCACTACAGAAACATATGCTGCTAGGAGGCAAAATCTCAGTAAGATGACAGGTAAGACACCACTGTTACAACTGACAAGGTTACTGTTTGCTTTGTTCTAAGGAGGTATTATTGTGTTAAGGGACAGGTTGGTACTCCTGCACATAGCTGGAATCTCAATAGGAGTTATGAAACAAGCACAGAGATGCTTATGAGGCAATACGGTCACAAGGTTGGTAGCTGGGGGTCAAGGTGAGGAGGTAACCCATCATCTCTTTTTACCCCAAACTACTCAGCAAAGGCAGCGCCGTGACCTAACACTGACTTGCTGTTACCTCTCCCAGCTGCCAGGCACTTTTTCCTACAGGAATGAATAATAATAATGAGCAACAATACTAAACAAAACAAAATATTTATGTATTCAAGGGTGTGAAGGAAGGTGTTTGCTTATGCAATGAAAGACAAAGACAAATAGCGCTGCCTGCTGATTTAGAGTGGTCGGGAGCCCTGTGGACTGTTTCCAGCTACTGTTTCCAAATTAAATGCAAAAATATGATGTAGGGTCTGAAATGTATCTTTCTAAACTGCTTTTAAAAAGAACAATGCAGCACATCCCTTCCCTTCCTGAGCAAACATCAGCAAAGCCACTAACAGCACAGCCTGTACAACCAGCCATTTTTTAAAATTAGACTTATATTTAAGAAAGGGTTGAAAAAACAAAGCCCACTACTGGGGACTCTGTGCAGAGAAAATAAAGTGCCATTTGCCCTGTTTCACAAATGAAAAACATGGTAGGAAACAGCTGCCACACTTCAAGCATGTGAGAGAAGTTGGTTGTGAGCAACCTCCAGAGAACCATCTAGACTATAAGATGAGGGTAATGAAGGATTCCCCAGTTACCCATCACAGATGGAGTAAAACAGAACATAGAACAATGAAACAGTTTTTTAAGTGCTGTAGGGACATTCGTAAGTGTGTGTTTGTGTATGTGTACATGTATTTTTATGCTGAATGGACAAGCAAGAATTAGAGAAATTCTTCTGGATTCACTTCAATTGGCTGAGAACATTAGATCAGGGAACGAAGCCAACAAGGCTGGTGAACTGTGCAGTAGAAGTCTTCCAAAACAAAGAGTTGCAGAAATAGGAATAGAGCTATATATTCTCTCTATATACCAAGAAGCACTCTTGGTAAAGGGTTTGCTCCTTGGAGGTGATCTGAAAAAGGTTTTTTGGCAGAAAGTTTATTTCAAACTCCATAAGCAGGACACTGCTGAGGTATTTCAAAATCACATCCTAATGCAAAATGAAATGGCAGCATCACTGAGCAACAGAAGTGAATATTACCTTGACAGTGCTAACAAAGACCTATCAGTGAAAATGAGTTAGCACTGTTCCCTAGCAACTTCTCACAGCTGCAGATAAAATCATTTTCTGGACATCACAGAAATTGTGAATACTTAGTTCTCTTACACAGGAATTCTCTCATCCATTGCCTATATGCAGCCCCCTCTAGGAGGTAACACAGGAGCAATTTACAGCAAGCTGTACCATTACATTCACTTGTGCAAAAATTTAGTAGAAGACCCATGGGTCCATATGGACTGTGTTTGTCCTTCATTCAATGACATGTATGTCAGATGTTCAAAGAATAGCATCAGAGAGACAGAAACACAACATCTAACAGTCTTTGCTGCAAAAATCTGGAGCCTGCAAACCCTTTTTCACAAGGGTGTTTCCTCACTCCTGGGAGCAATTCCACTGCTTCCTGATGACATTACTTAAGGTTTACAGAATCAGGTCTACAGCAAAGAAAATCTAAGGAAGTGTATAAATAAAGGGTTCAGATTCTTTAATGGTGAAAAAAGCACTGCTCCAAAGAGTTGCTATTGGCATAAAATAGATATTCACTAAGCAATTCAACAGCAATATCTGGTTTATACACAGAATCTTGGGCTGAACACTATACCCCTATGCTGACATATTTAACCACCTTTCTGTCATCTGCACGAGTGGCTACCAAAGCAACATTTGCTAAATAGCAGCAAGGAGTTGTGCTGCCGGCAAACCCAAATAGCTCAGTGAAGCCACTGATGCAGAAGGGAGTTCAATTAATACAAAAATGACACTGCCCAAAATTATTCTGTGTCCTTAATGTAGGGTACACGCAACGTTGCCTGTGTCCAGCTGCAGCAGTTAACCCTCGTGCATGTCAGAGTGCACAGATGGTTATGGCTTTAATACTGGAAGAGCCATAGAAGAGGGCCTGGCTGATCCAAGCAAGCAGAAGCAGAGAGCACTTGGAATTACACAAAAACCTCCCTGTTGATTGCTCTCCAAGACAGAGCTATTTTGCAAGGAACACAAAGGCAGCTGGTAATCCTCTCCACATAGAAATCCTGAAAAACCAATAATTTCATCTCCTCTCAGCCTCAAATTTCATGCATATCCTTGGACTGTTTTATTGTATTTGTGAGTTTTAATATCAGAAAGATAAGAAGGAGTTCGAGACGTCTCGTCACAGCATACAATTGTTTTAACTACCCTACTGTGGAATTCAAATGTGTGAGAACCCCCTGATGTCCACCAATTGGTGGTCAAAGTTAAATATCATAAAACAGAATATGGGAACTTGGAATACAAACTGACCAAGAATTATAAACCTTTATAGCTTTAGACACCAGATTTAACGTGCCACAATTTTTGGAAGCAGATTGCTTTTTTGAAAATAGAGGGGTTTTTAAAAGTTTTAGTGAACTGAGATACCGGAATTGTACTTGTGGCAATGACATTTTTTCCTTCTGCAGCAAAAGCCCAGCAACAATCAGCCAAAAACATTAACACTCTAAATCTTTTGACACTTTTAAAGCAGAAGTGACCATAAGGCAGTTGATTTTGAAAGTAAAAAGTTGTGTCCTCGGCTACCAGCTGGTAGGAGAAAACCTGCTAAGAAATATGAGCTGGTTTATCAGGCAACAAAAGCATCAACACGCTGGATGAAATGGCTAGATGATGAAGAGCTGAGAGTGATGGAGTACACAAAGGCTGGAGAAATCATGATGGAGAGAGAAAAACTGCAGAATAGGAGCCCAGGAAAATAACTTAAACTGTAAGTTTATCAGACATTGACTTTCCCTCATTCTTTAAACTACAAGAAATGTGAGCTATCATTTCGGGAATGCCCATGCCCCTGTTACACAGTAAGGATTTTACAACACAGCATAACACTACCATTCAGCTTGGAAACCCACACAGTTGGAGTAAGGAGGAAATTAACAGCGTGCCCAGGGATTAAGGCATTGCTGAGACCCGGTAAAATACCAGCACCTTTTTGCTGATCTTTGCCTCACATCAATTACCTTCTTTTGCTCTTGCCAAATGGATGTGCACTCATAAACTCAAACCTGTTTGTGGGGGTTTGACAGTGTTGATAGACTTATGGTCACGATTAACGTTCAAATAAGTTTTTCTTTTCAGCCTCACACAGCGGTCCTCTCCTGACTGTGCACTGAAGCAAGTCTGGGCCATGCACTGTCACCTCTGAGCCTGGGTCTGCAGATCATATAGGAGCCACAGCACAATCCAGGTACACCTCTGGTCAGACCTCACCTAGTGCTGGTATAGATCTAGCATCCAAGCTCAAACCACTTGCTGTTCTGGTGTGGGGCTGCTGCAACCCTCAAGCATGCTGAGATGCTGCAGCTTGCCTGCCCGAGTCACAGCAGACCCTGCAGGCCTTCCTGTGGCTTCAGCACCAAGGACACAATTCACTCCTTTCACACATGCCTTTAGTACCAGAGTCTTTAAGGGAGCCTTTGAGTGCTGTACATAATGCAAGAGGAGACCGTGTACAGAGTGAAATGATACAGAGCACACCAGGTCTATGCTATAGAAGACTCAATAGCTGTACCTGCTGCTGTCCCAGCCTGATTCCATGGTTTGATGTTCCTTTAGCTGACGGAGTGGATTTGGTGACCTCATCCTCTGGTTTAGCTTAATTGGAAAGGAATCTAACTTGTGTACTTCACAACTGCTCTTAATATGAATCAAAGCACAGTAGGCGAGGACAAGTAAGAGACTCTGAAAGTACTTTTAGGATGCAAGCCAAACAGTAATGTTTACATTCCAACTGACACTGCAGGATGGAAGAGACAAAAATCTGCCACCAAAAGCTGGATGTGACAGAATATCATCCTTTAAAAAACCTCTACCTTTCCAGATGAGATACCAGTAGCAGCAGAGGCCTCTCTGGTGGTGAATACACCACCCTCCCTTTCTGAACCACGGTCTTTTTTTGAAGCTATGTCTTCACAGTAACTGCTTTGAGACATTCGGAATGTTCTATTCCCATGAAAGGCACTGTAGAATCCACAACCTAGCTCTATGACCCACTGAAATACCACAGGCAACTGTTGTTGGCAGAATAGAATACATGTTGATATTTTGATAACTGGGTTAAATTTCACAGGATTGAAAAACCTGCAAAACCAATTCTAACACAACAGACAGAAGTTAATGGTAGATAAAGTCCCACAGATGACAATGGGGCAACAAAGCCATGCTGATTTGAAAGGAAAGTAGCCTCATCCATAGGAACCCTGGTACAACACAATTCTCTGAAGATTTCTAGTACAAGAGCAGAGCTGCCCCATCCCCACCCAGCTTTTAGATCAAGGTATTTTATCATGGTTTAGCCTCAGCTGACAACTCAGCCCCGCTCAGCCCATCACTCACTCCCCCCTCAGTGGGACAGGGGAGAGAACTGGAAAAGGAAGAAAGCTCATGGGTTGAAATAAAGGCATCTTAATAGGTTAAGCAAAAGCTGTGCACAAGCAAAGCAAAGCAAGGAAATTCCTTCACCCTTTCCCATGGGCAGGCAGGTGTTCAGCCATCTCCAGGAAGGCTCCATCACCTGTAACAGTGACTTGGGAAGACAAACACCATCACTCCAAATGTCCCTCCCTTCCTTCTTCTCCCCCAGCTTTACATGCTGAGCATGACGTCCTATGGTCCGGAGCATCCCTGGGGTCAGTCAGGGTTAGCTGAACTGGCTGTGTTCCCCACCAACTCCTTGTGTCCCCCCATCCTGCTCGCTGGTGGGGTGGGGTGGGGTGAGAGGCAGAAAAGGCCTTGGCTCTGTGTAAGTGCTGCTTAGCAGTGACAAAAACATCCCTGCATGATCAACTGTTACCAGCACAAATCCCAAACACAGCCCATGCCAGCTACTATGAAGAAATTAACTCTACCCAACCCCAAACCAGCACACATTTCTAGGCAACCAGTGAAAAGTCAAGTCACAGATTCCACTCTCACCTTTTAGATGGCTTTAGGGATTTTTTTGTTTTTAATGAGTTTAAGACAGGGGATAGGCAGACATCTGTTTCATAAAAAACATTTTTCCAGCCGTAGCTGGAACTTCCCCTGCACAAGTTGTGCACACGGTGCTGTTTGGAGAATCACACTGTTTCATTCCCGAATTGCAGAGAGGTAAATGATGAATCTATAAACATGGCAATGAAGAATTCAGCCCACAGTTTGTTCAACTGCATTGAAATTAGCACTTCATGAGCTACTTTGCACACAGATTCTTTATACAGAAAAGTTTTCTTTGAAGACCTATTTCAAGCCCACAATAAAGGTAGCTCTGTGTGCGTCACACTCTACTGCACGTCCCTTTGAACAACTGCCTGCACAACTCGAGGCAGTTTGTAGAGACTAATTAAACAGCAGCCCCTGCCATCACGGGTCCTGCTGCGAGGACACTGGTGATGCCACGACACACGTGCTGTAAGCTAAGGGCACAGTCGAAGCACCAAAATAACCATGCATGCCAAAGGGGCAGGGGGAGGGGATGACAGTCGATTCAAGCATTTAAATCTATTCTTTACCAGTGTGTGGTCGTGAGGGTGTAGAAAGAGCCCTGAGACCAGGGACTCCGAGGTGACTATGCAGACTTGCAGGTCAGTGTGGGGCTGGAGAAACAAAGATGTAGTGCAGATGGTTATAAAAAGACAGTTATAAAAACCACTCCTCCTGTGGTTATAAAGGTTCCCTTGGAACTGCCTTTCTCAGTCAGGAAATATGGGAAAACCAGTATGTTATTAAAAAAGCCCAACCTCTCCTGCTGACTGAAGTGCTGGCTGCTGATAACAGATTGATGAAAAAAATCTCTGGTTTTCTATTGATGTATTGCTTTTGCTTAAGAGGTAGGGAACAAATGTATTAAAAAAGAAAGATGCCAGGGGTAAATATTTTAGTAATCTCAGTCACAAACCTGTCGTATTGTAAGGATTACAGTCCATTAGGATTGTATAAAATACGTGGCAAAACTTGTAATGCAGCTATATCTCAATGACAAAAACCTCCTTATTGTGTTTTAGGAATCGCTAATATTGAAAACATTATCAAGAGCTACTTGCTGTAACAGGGCTAGTTTGGGGAAAGATGGCATAAACGCACCAGTCACCACATGTAATATCCCACTCCGCCCCATCCATGGGGATGAGGAGCCTGTGAGTAGCCTCCTTGGGAAAGGGTGTTTCCTGAGCAAAAAGCCCTCATGTCACATTTGTTTCAGAAGTTCCTTGCTCTAATGTTGAAAACAGATGTTGGTATCAGCTAGAACAGCAGCTGTCATGGGCATATCAGGTCCCTTGTGCAAGACCTGGCACACAGCCCTACTCCCTGCACAGAACCCAGTCAAGTATAGACAGAGTTGTTGGTACAAGGGGCAATAACTAAGTCCCAAGGTTTTGCTAAATAAATAATTTTTTCCTCTTCCAAAAATATGTGCCTGGAAGTCAGGGAGTAACTGCTGGAGGAGATGTACTAAAATGGCACATGCAAAAAAAAAACCCAACATAAAATATAGAAACCTGACAGGCCTTTCTGAAGGCTAATTTGAAGACCTTCCCTCCAGGAAACTGTTTCTGACAGAGCTATCACTATACATATGTATGTACTGCAACAGTGTAGGGGGTATGCTAATTAACTTTCATTCCACCTAGCCAAAAAATACCATTCTGAAGGGAAGAAAAGCCACAAACAGCATTGGAGAGTCAAAAATGCTAGGTAGTGCTGTTAGCAAACCCTGCTTGTATCAGCAGGTAGGCAATAGCTCTGGTACATACAGTTAGAATGCATTACCTGATGTCAAATGTTCATTAAGTTTGTCCTTGAAGCAGAGCAAAGTTAGACTGAAGTTTGGAAACTGGGTCACTCAGTACAGTATCAGAGGCATTATCATATTTGGTTATGCGTTGACTGATCAGTGCCATAACACTGTCTTGAGATGTGCTCTGCTTGGAATAATGGATTAATTAGAATAGAAGCTAAATGCTACTGATACTGGTGATGCAGGAAAAGACTATTACCTGGTGAAAAACAAAGAGCTAAATGCTACATTAGACAAAACAAACTCAAAGTAAAATACTATTTAAAGAAACAGAATCCAACTTAAAATAAGATTTTAGCCCATTATTTCAATAATTCATATTCATCTCTTTCAAAAGTAAAAAACAAACCTGGTCTTCAAGATTTTATTTGCAATACATACTCAAACTAATGATAGTACAGCAATATGCTAGATTCATATTTTCAGATGTTCATCAATTTCCCAGCACTGCTGAGAAGCGCACCTATTTACCCCATGATACGATGGAGTATTTTTAGTTCTGAATAACTGGATTCAAGGCAAACAAGAGAGACAAAAAGAAGTATGAATTCAGGATTTCCTGGATTTTACCCATGCTCGGAGACCGAGGACATGGACTCCATGTGGATTTTAAAAGCTCTTCTACATGCCCTTTCCAAATTGCCATGTCTATGCAAATTGCCAGCTCTCATCTGCACTGATTTGAATCAAATTGGCTCTAAGTTCAGAATTAATTTGAGCAAGATATTAGAAATGTTCTTCTTACTAGTTTCATGTTCTGTGAAGTCACTTTGAAAGCAAAGAAGCTGTAAGTCCCATCAGGATATTCTACTTCTGAAGGTCAAAAATGAAGTTTCATCAAGCCAATAGTAAGAGAAAGAAAACTCATCAGCCTTAGGTGGGTAGTTCAGAGCTAGACGGCCTTCCTTTTGACTCACACTGGCTCGGCTCCTGCAACCACTTCACCCTGTAGTCATGACACTGTTTTTTTAATGGCATCATAGCAGAGAACTGGAACAGAAGGAGAGAAACTGAGCTCTGCCGTCCTCAGCATGCCATGCTCCTGCAACAATACTATCACTCGCTTTGGGGAGATAAAATAGAGAAACTGGGATCACTTCACCATAGCCCACGGTGTGCCAAGTAAGTGACTATTACAGTGACATATGACAGGGTGCCAGCAAGGCTCCAAGAAAAGGGACATTTCTGTATTTTCCCTTGGAATGATGTATAGGAAAAAAAAATTAAGAAAAAAACCCTATAAATATATATCTGGTGCATGGTTTGGGTGAGACCATGCACCAGAAATAGAGAGCAGTTTGTAGCATGTCTCCTATCCTGTCACACACTTTACAGGAAAAAAGTGAAGTCAGTTGAGTTGGACTATAGTGTTCTGGTGTTTAACATCCAGGAATGGCGTTTTCTTCAAAAGGTGCTACAAACTAAAACTCCAGTCTTGTCTTTCACAGAAATACACTCCAGAATGAGACACCCAGGATGAATATTCACATTTGCAAATGTGTGTCTCGAATTCAGCTTCTTTGTGGGTAAGATCACAGCAGATCATAGATTAGATGGAATCCCTGAAAAGTTATTCAGTTTTACAGCATCTCTCAAGTTCTGTAATGCATTCATTGTAGTTTTTCAGGGATTATCCAAATCCCATTTCCCTCAACATAGGAAACTACTTTTTTTTGTGTGTTCCTCCCTGTGCAGAAATTTGCAAGCCTCATTCTCCCTCTTATTCCTAAGGAGCTCTTGATACCATCTCCATTCTATGTTTGTAATTTCTTGCCTCTCTTTTCTGGTCTTTTAGCATTCACCCAAAAAAAAAAAAAATAATACAGTATTTACTTAAAATCAAGGAACTTCACAGTCCATTATTTTTTTTCTGGCTTCCTTAACCCTAACCCTTCAGAAATTATGGCTGTTGCCATTGACATGAACTGAAGCTGCTTCAAAACTATGCTAGCTTAAGATGAGAAAGCAGCCCCTTGCAAAATAAGCTCTAGGATCAGAATAGAAAAAGGCTTTTATTGGAGAGCACTGAACTGTAAATCTGCCATTGCTATTGCTAGCAAAGTGCCCATTTATTTCATTGGCCACCGAGGATTGCTCAGACTCATTGCATGCAAGACACTGGTGAAACAGCAGTACATTGCAAAGCTGCACTGAATCACATGGCTTTGCTCAGCAAGGGCTGTTTGGAAATCAAAGGGTGTAATATACATATTTGCTCCTGTTCTGCACAATAAATTATTTACTACGTCTGCATCTCATGTCAAGATTCCTAGACAGGTAGTTAGAAGTATGCGAAATGATTTATTCAAGGTTGGGAACACTTGCAGCATCCATAATGTATCTCAAAACAAGCCATGTTACTTCCAGAACGTACTTAATTTTCAGTAGTTGAGACACCTATAAAACTTCTACACAATTTAATAAATCTTCTCAAAACGAGATGGGTATGGGTGATCCTATAAACTTCCCACAGAAAGAGGAAGCACCATTCATTTTTAAGCCCTGAGAGGTACCACGTCTACCAGTGTTCGTAAGGTACTAAAGCTCCTCAAAGTTCACTCATCTAAATTAAGATTTTGTACTTTGATTTGCTTTTGTGTAACTGCCTCCCCTCCCCGCC
>NW_009938827.1:0-442 GCF_000696875.1 Nestor notabilis | reverse complement strand
ATTACACCACCACCAGCCTCTAAGAAGTTATTTTATACATTTGTTACACATAAGGATTGAGTGTGTAGCTGTCCTACAAACTGGAAATGTTAAAATATGACATTCAAGGACTTTTCTTCATATGCAGTTACATATGCTAAATTTGATTTGTCTCTAAGCCCCCCTCCACCTCCTTTGTAAGTTTCTTGATATGTCAAATGAATAAGGCTTTGTAATTTAATGGCAAGAGCACCAATTCATAAAATAAAGGATTTAAAAAAAGAATTGTAAAAACTTTCAACAGAAGTGAAGTACTACCATTAAAAAACCCATAGCAGGTACTCGCATATTGCTACTTACTTGCCCCTAATTTTCTTCTCAGGACATCATTGTTGTTCTCCCAATTTCATGTTTAAAATGAGAAGCTTTCCAATTCAGAGCAAAGTCAGGTATTTTCTAGTTT
>NW_009938826.1:6210-8330 GCF_000696875.1 Nestor notabilis | reverse complement strand
CTTCAGCTGTGGGAGCAGAAGCCGGACTTTCCTGTTTGTGAACCTGGGTTTCAATGGGTCTTTGGACTTCCTCCAGCTTCTGCAGCCCCAAAGTCCGGCACGGCAGAGGGGGAGCAGCTGCTCTGCTTGTTGGAAAGACACCAAACGCTTGATGAGGGAAATCCATCTGCCCATCGCGGCTTCGTGCTGCCATCAGGCGGCCTCTCTCGTTTGAAGCCTCTTACATTTTGGATTTGCTGCTTCACAGGAGGCCGTAGGGCACAAAGCACTTGTCCTGCCCAAGAAATTCCTCTTGAGAGGGGTTCACAACAGCACTTTCAGAAAAGAGGAATACCTGCAAGAATCTAACACTCTGGTGACCAGAAACGAGGCAGCTTCTGAAGCCCTGAGAGCTGAGGCAGCAGGAAGCTTAGCTCTGATTCAGCCTTTCAGGAGAAGCATTGAACAGCTGATGGAGATCATTGCATTTAGACAACAAACCTCCCACCTGCAGGCACAGGAACATGCAGAGAAGCTTCTCTGTGCCTGCTAAGCCTGAGTCACTAGTGTCAACTTATTCCCCAGCTTATGAAAGGGGAATTTTAACTTTCTACAGTATATTTAGAACACTCTGGGTAATAACATATGAATTAACATTTCCAGAAATGGACTGTCACACTGTGATTGTGCATTTCTTTTATGTGACCCAACTGGGAAGCAGATATTTGCATACAAACATTTTGTTATCATAACTTCAGTAAGCAGAAAATAACTCGAAGCACTTGGCAACTAGAAGCCAAGGAAAATGTAGTTGGTGACAGAAAAGGGAAACACAAGGGCACAGGCATGAACAGACACAGAGGTGCACTTCCATTTTCAAATGATTTTGGTCATTCAAAGCAACAGCAAAGACATAAAGGGGAAATTTACGAGTGCAGTGAGATTTCTACAGATTGGGAAATACGGTATAAAAAGCAATTTGTTCACAACCACAAAGAAGTTTGGAATAGGAGACATTAGTTTCCCCTGGTAACTATAAAATGAGCTGATGTCAGACATACAGCAGCATGGATATGTCCCAGAGCACTATAGGCCTTGATATCATGTTCTGGCAGCATGTGATGTCCAGAAAGTGCAGGTGTCTTCGTTTCACTAGAAGCTCCATCATCACACAGCTGCTGGTGCCTGACTCTGCTGGAAGACCAGAGTGGTGTAGGAAACCTCACTCTGGGGATGTGAAAGAAGCCACAAACATTAGAGAGTGTGCAAGTATCTCAGCATGAATTTCCTGCTTTTAATTTGTCCTCAATGCTACACACCACTAGCAGTCACAGTCTGTCCCCACATATGGGAAAATGCTGGATCAGACCAATTAATCTAGCTCAGGATCCTGGCTCAGCTCTGCATTAGGGGCTCCCAAAAATCAGTATCATGGAGGAAAACTGCAGAAATACTTGTCTTTGAAAAGATTTCCCCATGACCTGGTTGCTGGACAGAGTTTTGGGTGACATGGTCTAGTGTGAGGCATCCCTGCCCATGGCCCGGGGGGGTAGGAACTGGATGATCTCAAGATCCTTTCCAACCCAAACCCTTCTATGATTCTTTAAGCCCCAAACACTTGAAATGCATATGGCATTTGAGCCCTGTGGTAACAGAGAAGGAGTATCTTTCCTCTTGCTGTCCAGGCACCTCCTCAAGTAACTCCCTGGACTACTATAAACAGGCTGAAGCCTTGGATGCACAACAGAAAACACTTTTCCTTAGTCAAAAGAACTGTCAGCTAACACTTGAGTCTTGCAAGAGCAAACCCCTTTTCTTTTTCCCCAATTAATATTTATCTATCAAGAATCTGAAGTTGAAGTCTTTACATATAACATTAGAAATAGTTGTGACCTTTACCTGGATGTTCTTAGCAGATTCCTCAGTCGCTGTTGGGAGGGGAACTTGCTCTTGTAAGGTTTGGTGGGATCTCTTATACTCTAGGGAGGAGAAGAGGGACACCAGCCTCAGCTGTCTGCAGGCAGAGTGCAAGAGAGGCTTAAGAGTGGGGTGACACAGCAGCACCAGAGCGTGTAGCTTAGACGTAGCTTGTGAAACGCCTCACAGACTCTCACTGCCAAGGGAAGTTTGGCAGCCTGAGT
>NW_009938826.1:374-6179 GCF_000696875.1 Nestor notabilis | reverse complement strand
TGCTGAAAGTGGCAAGGTTGAAAGTGAGTGGTGGATGTGGCAAGAACATACTCTGTGTGATCAGTGTTAGCACCACAAAACCCAACCAAAAAACCCCCCAAAACCCACCAACCCCAAAATCCACCACAACTCCTCAGTGCAAAAGTTAATTCTTCCATGTAAACAGCCCTTGGGATGATTCATGAGAAGTTACTGCCAGGAATGACCAGTTCACCACTACATTAATTATTCAAGGGAGACATAATCTGAGCCTCTTTCTTCAAAGTAACTTCCATAGATGTTACTTTGAAACCCTGATGCTGCAAGATGCAGCCCAAAGAGTGTAGAAACTTCCACCATCTCTGTTGAGATGTGCAACACAAGATGTTAAGTGTTTCTCTGCCACCAGCTCTGGATCATCACACTGCTGTTATTTCCTCTGCTGGGCCACTTACTTTTCCTGAAGAGGTAGATGACTGCAAAAACCAGAACAGTCACCAGGACGCCAGAGATAAAGGCAAGTGATATGTAGAGTATTTGATGGCTGTTGATACACAGAAAATAGTGTCAGAATCCCCAGTTCATCAAACTGGAATATAACATTTATCTCAGTCCCATGAGATTAAAAGATTTGTGTTTGCATTAAGCATCACTATGAATTAAACATCTAGTGCACAGAGTAGGAAATTCTATGCAACCTTTTAAAACCCCAAGACATGAGACATATTACATGTAACTCCTTCTTTACAGAAGGAGTCTGCAGCCTCTGTGTTTGAAGACAGGAAATAAAAGGTGGAACATTTACTTATCAAGCCTGCATTTGACTTCTGAACCTTTGAAGTCAGCTGCAGAGGTGTACACAGTGGTATGTACAGTGACAGTGGTGGAAGTGGGTTCTGGTGTAACTGGAAGTGAAAAGAACAATAATCAAAACCTGGTTTTAAACGGTGTTAATTTCTCCAGTGATACTACAAGCAACAAGAACTGCAGAGTACTCAGTGTTTCTGTAACATTTATCTATCAGAGGGCTGAAAATGGAAACAGCAGACAGAAAAAATCAGTTATTTATACTCTTAGTGTCTCACAGAGGCCTTTGGCATCGATGCAATTCTTCCCCAAACACATACAACCCCTGCTAAGCTACCCCCTAGCAGCTCTTTTGAGTCAGGACAGTATCAATTTAGTCAAGGATATTGCATGTAAGAAAACTCCTCAAAGAAGGAAGTACCTGGATTTACTTTTGAGGATCTCGCTCCCATTCTCTCCAAACACTAATGAACAGTAAGAGAAGCTAAAAGGGAAAAGAAGTTATATTTATACACATATCCTAGAGCAAAACAAACCTGACACCCTCTTCTAACTCACACTTTAATAGTTTTTAATCAATTTTTCAGACATCTTCAACTGGCACAAACCCAGCAATCTCATTGTGTGAATCCTACTTCCCAACACCTTGTTCCCACGTGCACATTCGTTACACTCCAATGAACAGGCTGCCTTCTTTCAAAGACTGGAGTGTATTTCCTAACTAGAGCACCCACATTATTTTTGCAGCAGTTAGAAGTGAGTGAACTTTCAGAATGAGCAGCAGCTCTGAAAAAAACATGTAGACTTTCTCCAACAAGGAATGAACAGTAACCTTCTTAAACTTGAGGGTGGAAATGTAAAGATAGGGAAGTACCAGTCTACTATGAAGTTCCTCCTCCAGTATTACTCACTACAAGCCTTGCAAAGCACACTGTGAGTAACAGTATCACTGGCAACAAAGTAAAAGCAGACATCCTATTCTCTGTTGCTGTCATCTTTTTCTACTGAATGCCCCTTCCTCATTGCATAAGAGTGTAACCATTAAGACCCCTCAGTTTCCCACCCCAAGTCTAAAAGCACATTGTTTCCCTGTAATAAAAGGAAGGCCAAGATCTGAAACAGCTCCATCTTACCTCGCACCATGGAGCTGCTGCCCACCTACAGGTTGCAGAGTCCCGAGGTGTTGGCACTGCAGATAAACCACTTGACTTTGTGAAAGGATCAGTCCAACTAGGCAAAGCCCAAGTGCCATTCGCAGCTGGGGTTACACAAATGCGGAAGTGGAGCAACTTCACCTTTTCTTGTATTTCAAAAAAACCCAGGAAACTGAAAAACATCTGCATTTGGAGGAAGCGTCCACCAAGAAAAAGTCAGCTTCATTTTA
Source organism: Nestor notabilis (assembly GCF_000696875.1). NCBI lineage: Eukaryota > Metazoa > Chordata > Aves > Psittaciformes > Psittacidae > Nestor > Nestor notabilis. Next base: position 4,009 of record NW_009938826.1, on the reverse strand, counting down.
AGTGAGGTTCTTACCTCTCAAGAGCAGCTTTTTTGCTGAAATGTTATACTGACAAGTGTAAGAAAACTGCTGTTTTACCAACTCCACTAAAAACAAGCATTTCCTCACTGCAGGACCAATCCATGAAGTGGTATGTAAGCACACCCTAGTCTGCTTCAAGATTATTTACTACATAAATCACTTCCCAGCACAGAGGGTTGACATTGCACGTAGGCAAGTGCTCGCCTCATCTGGGATGTTTGAGATGTAACAAAAGCCTTCAGAGAAAATGTTTTCCATTAAAAAAAATGGAAGGCTTATACTATGTAATACACATGAAACTGCTTCTCTCGTTTCCTACGAATACCCAGGACAAAACCTCACATTCTAGAATGAACTTATCCACTTCACCATTTTCACCCTCATACTGGGGATTTCAGTTGAAGCAAAGTTCTCCCATTGCTTTTGACACATTTCCTGCCAGCTACATCCTCTCTTCTACAGAACAGAAAGACACTTTTCTCACCAGCTGAAGCTTTGTTACAAAAGTGGTGTGGGGTTTTTCAGTTCATTTTTAAAAGGACAGTTGTTCAGAGTACCACCAAGTGAACGGGAGCACGGGTGCTCAGCTGATTTTAGAACATGTTCACAATCACAGTAGCTATCTACAGGTCATTATCACACAGAATTCTACAACAAAAACCGATCACTGTGGTTAGAACCTGAATTTTTCCCTCTCAAGTTCTGTCTCGTATCTCTGAAAGGGCTCATGAACAAAAAAGGAACCAATCAGACCCACACGTACTGACCCCCATGATGAACTAACCATAGTGATTTAGGTGACCAATTCAGCTACTCCAAAAAGGAAACTACTGTTGCTACTGCTAGTAAAAGACAGCAGAGGATTTTGTTTGTTTGTTTAATGATACTTTAGAATTGTACAGTTTCCAACAGTAAGAGACGTTGTCAGTGGAATCGGATGCGGTTACACTGTTGCCTGGGCACTCTTTGATAACGCCTTCAGGTCCAAAATGCATTTTGAAATACTCTCCTTCTGCTGCAAAGGAAAGGAAAACAGCTTTCAGGAGACAGACTTTATGAAAGACATTTAAACAAGTAAAATATTCTTTCTAATGCACTTTAAATACTCCTTTTTCGAACCACAAAGTGGGTTTCAGATCAGCAGGGATATACAGCTGTAGCTCCTGAAGTCAAGAGATTCAAATCCAGTCAGTGACCTGCATTAAAACATCTGCAGGCAGTGCTAGGAGCATGTTTTCTGCCTTTTGTTCTCTGCTTCATTCCTTTGAAGAAAGGTCATCTAGAGCCTATCTGCAGATCTTAAGCTGCCATAGTCTTATACAGAGAATCTGACAAGCAAGTTCCCCATTAGCTATACATCTTATCACAAGCCTAGCTCTATGCTGCACCACTACCACACACCAGCTTAACTCACCAGCAACACAAGCACCAGGTACCGAGTAACTGGGCTTGTAGCTCTTACTCAGCAGCAGGAGTGTGTTGCAGCCTAGTTTGGAAGTCACCCAAAGATGACCTATCATCTTCTGGCTTAAGCCAAAATCACTGGACAACAAATATTTGTACAGACTAAAACGTAAAGCAGATTAAAACCAAGCAAGTACCTGTTGAGGCGTGATGCTCTGAACAACGCTTTTCTCCACCCACTGAATCATGTGTTCTTGTTCTTTCTGACGCTTTAAATTCTGCATAGCCACTTGATAGTCCAGCCTTTTCTTCACTTCATTGTACACCATCAGTAATCTCTCTCGGTAATTAGTTTCCAGCAACATTGCAATATTATTCTAGACAAAGATGATGAAATCAAAGGGTTAACGTTTGGCAAGAACACAAAACAGCAGCAGAACACATTCTATAGCAAAAGTTGCTGGATCTGGCAGTGGAACTGGCCCCGTCTGCAACACACCAAGGGCAAATGGTTCATTACGTGGTAGTAAATTAAGAGGCACCCAAATTACGGAGCAGAGGCTGCAGAGGAAGCGAGGAGCAGGGCTGGAGCTGCGTACCCGCTTCGCGTCAAAGAGGTAACTGCGGCCTTCAACGCGCCACTGCTCCTTCTTCTCCTGTTCAATGGCAGCCTCAAGACCTTCAATAGATTCGTTTTTCACAGCTTGAGCTTTAGCAACTTTCTCCTGAAAAGAAGAAACAAAAAACATGCCTCAGGATGAAAGGAAGCTGCAAGGGAAACAAGTGATCTGTAATTCATTAAGATTTGAGAAATAAACTGGGCATTGCCAGGGTTTGTAGTAACTGCTACAAAGTTAGATTATGGTTTCTTTTGTTACCTCATTAAGTTTGTCCGCAAAAGCTGCTACATCAGGCCCAAATTTCTTTACAGCATAAATGATGACTGATAATATGCAGATGGCTGCAACTGTCTCGTGGTTGACTACATAGATTTCCTTCGAAAGAAAGTACAGTATGAGTCCAGTTCCAAGCATGTAAGGCCCTGAAAAAACCATAAAGCAGCATCATTTGTACAAAGCATAAAGCAGCTCACTGAAGAGGTAGTGACTTACTAGAAGATCACAAAGTACTCTCTTTTACCATCACGAAAAGCAGAAACCCAGTACCACCAATGCTGGGACAAGGACACCCACCAAAGGGGGAAGCAACTTGCAGAATGACTTCTGCTCATTCAGAAGCCGGCAAAAATCTCCATTTAAAGGTTTTGAGGGTCAGCAGATAAATCAATCTTCCTGCAAGGTCAAGCTCATGACATTCCTCTAGCTTATATTTAAAGCTAAAGGAGCAAAAGAGCCAGGAAGCGCTGCACAGGCTTACTCCTCCCAACCTCCTCCTGCATGTTTTTACCTTTTCAGCAGCCAGTAGTGGTGAAGAGAACTAAATCAGCATAACTAACCACACCATTTTTAATGAAGTACACATTCACCTGTAACTCCTGTTTTAGGATACAGGAACTGGAAAAACTCCTCAGGGATCAAACCATAACGCACTTCTCCTCCTTTCTCAGGCAGAGGTGGCAAAGGAGCCAAATGCTGTTTACTTGTATGCAGTGGTCTTGGGGCATGCAATACACTGTAAGTAATTCAAAAGTTTCCATTAAGCATCTTACTTTATAAAATAAACAAAACAAAAGCTCAAAGGAGGTTATTCTACCCCTCTGCTCTCGTGAGACCCCACTTGCAGCACTATGTTCAGTTCTGGTGTCTCCAATATCAGGACATGGAACTGCTGGAGCAAGTCCAGAAGAGACCACGATGCTCAGGGGCTGGAGCACCTCCCGTATGGAGACAGGCTGAGAACATCGGGGCTGTTGAGCCTAGAGAAGAGAAGCGGCGTGGAGAGCTCAGAGCAGCTTCCAGTGTGTGAAGGGGGCTACAAGGATGCAGGGGGTTGGAACTGGATGAACTTTTAAAGGTCCCTTCCAACCCAAACCGTTCTATGATTCTATGAAAACCACTACCCTTAAATGACATTTCCCATTAAAAAGGGAGGCATCCGTCAGACACGCCTCCTTTGACGAAGTGGGTGGGACTAAATAACCTCCAGAGGTTCCTTCCGACCGGAACTAGTTATTAAACCTCCGACATCGATTAGAAAAAGAAAGATAAAACCCCAAACTAACGTTATTTAACCCCAACAAGGGCAGTTCC
>NW_009938826.1:0-296 GCF_000696875.1 Nestor notabilis | reverse complement strand
ACCGCAACGAGGGCCGTTCCCCCAGGCGCCCCCTGCCCTCCCAAGCCGTCCAATGCCCACCAGGGGCCGGCAGCCAACCAAACCACCTCCACGAACGCCGCTAGGCCTCAGTCGGAGGTCAAAGCCCGCAGCGCGGCCGCCCAGCCCCCGGTACTCACCCCACGGTGACGGGAGGCGGCAGGCTCCTCAGAGCGGCCGGGACTGAGGGAGCAAGAAGGGCAAGAGAAGCAGGTCAGGAGAGAGCACAGCCAGGATACCCATCCCGCCGCCCTCCCCCCGCGCAGGCAGCGCTCCCG